>NC_142771.1:39792500-39989823 GCF_988280905.1 Pimephales promelas | reverse complement strand
ATATAAAGACAGAGAATATTATTGTCCTCAAACGAAGCACTAATCTGTTTATTTTTAAGTTACACATTCTACATTGACTAAAAACATGTTTGATGTTTCTTTTTTAATCACAGTATTATTGTATACAGAAAAAAAATGTTTGTAATTCAGATGAGAATGAGGTTAGTGTTTTACAATTTTAAGGAAAGCAAATATTGAAATATAGCACATGGATTTTAAATTCATTCAGCTTCAATTGCCAATTTGTAGTTTACCAATTTATCTTACTTTTATTTAAAGCAAACTATACATTTAAAAGATTAGGGTTATATGCATATTTTGTCATTTAAAAAAATACAAAATTGTTATGCAAAAAAATAAGGACCTACAGGAAAAATCTACAGTCAGCCACACACACACACACACACACACAGACACCCACAAACACAGACACCAGCAAACCCCCCCCCCCCTCCTCCTCCCTCCTCCTCCCCCACAGACACTGATAGAGACAAGATACAAATCCAAACTACAATATCTGACTTTCTTTTGGTCTGAGTTTCTTACTGTTAATTAGAAAGTTGATTGGCTTGACAAGAACAATATACGTGGCAAGTTTTGTAACTGTAGGTAAAACGAGCAAAGTTATAACACATTTTATGTCCTTTTTTAGTCATAAAATTCATTTCCTCACCACGGCCAAACCGTTCGAGATATCAAAAATCCGTCCGGAATTGAGCATCCTCAATGTCTTGACTTCATGCACACCGAGTTTGGTGGTGATTGGTAAACACATGCGTTGTAATTTGATGTATTTCTCCTAAGAGATTTATTCAAACAACCCATAATTCCCGACTTCCATTTGAACTGTCGTAAAACTTAGAGCACGAAAGTTGTTTGGCCTGATGTGATCTATAAGTGTACCGAGTTTCATATTATTACAAGCAAGTGTGTTTGATTTATGGACCAAATTTTCAGATCAAGTTTATGGACCAAGTTAATTTAATTACTAAACTAATTATATAAAACTATTGTCAATGCACTACAATTAAACTGGTTATATTATGCCTTTACTTATAAAAAAAATTAAAATAAAAACTTATTTAAAACATACCAGGCTTAAGAAATACTTTATTTTGTCCCCCGGCCACAGCACAAGGCGCCGCGAAGCCGTCGTCTCCCGCGATGGATGGATGGATGGATGTTTAGTGGCTTTTAATCTTTCAATTATCATATATATATATATATATATATATATATATATATATTATATATATGATAATTGAAAGATTAAAAGCCACTAAAAGCCTGTTGTATCATATTTGTCATTTACATTAACATAAAAAAGTAAAATAATTACATAAGTAAATAATCATCATTACATATATTAATAATGAGTGTATACATATACAAACATTAAATTCAACAAAAAAAAAAGCTAAATAAATGTATCGATAATTAATATTCAATTTAATTTACATTAATAAAGTAGGCAATAATAATGTATAATAAAAAATCAAATTATATATATATATATATATATATATATATATATATGTTTATATATATATATTGTTGCGGCCCCTGGTCTAGGTCAGACAGTAACATAAACACTAACACCAATTCCTTCAGTTAGCTTGAATTTATTATCATTCTGGATTTGTTTCAAAAGCAGCATTTCTTATCATTCACCAAAACAATATCTGGAAAATAAATTAACAAAGAAAACAAACAGGAAAAAGATTAAAAGCAAGATCTTCAGGGTGAGCTAATGCCAAAATAATAAACCAAACAGAACTAACTTTCCCCAAAGAAACTACCTTACCTATGAATTAAAATAAAAGAAAACAAAACATACAATGAAATACCCTACCTCCTTAACTACCAATAAACAGGAGAAAAACAAAGGCCTTTCAGCCTACAAAAGAAACAAGGTACTCACCCCCTACGGCTTCTCAAATAATCATACACATACAGATGAGATCATCAACACTGGCGTTTTAACACAAATCAATCAGGATCAAAGAAACCATACAAGAGCACATTAATCACACGATTGTGCTACATTTTCACAGAGCGCAAACACAGTACAACCCCAGTTGCAATCAATGGCAGAGCGCCCCCTCTAGTGGTATTCCAGGGAATTTATGGTCCAGGCCTCTCCTCTGATCCAATCACAATCAGCGTGTTGTTAGATCCAGGACCAATCCTAAAGGAGAAGGAGACAGCAGCAACAACAGCAGAACCAACATAGCTGCATTACATCACAACCGTAACAATATAAACATTCAAATTAACAATTAAATAAATAAAAAAATGATGTATGATAATTAACATTAACACGAGCATGAATAAATTAAATCTTTAAAAATACAATTTAAATTAATGTAAATCATATATAGGCCTACAAACATTAAAATAATAATGAAAAATGAAAAAGTCATGTTTTTTTAAAAAAAATATATGTTTTTTGTCTCAGAATAAGATGGAAAATAGCAGAAAGTAGTGTCTAAAAAACGTAAATATTAACAATAAAAATGTATGATAATGTTTAATAATATGAACATGAATACATTATAATTGGTATAATTAATATTTTAGCCTAGAAACATTACAATAACAACAAACAAAAAATTATTAAAAGTCATGTGTTAGGAAAAGATCATGAAATTGTATTATTTGTGTCCTAATACGATGGAAAATATCAGGCAAATGAGTCTTAAAATCAATTTTGGCGTCTTTCAGCACCCATACCGTGCAGGATTTGACGTGCATGCAAAAAAAATTAAAAAAAATGTGCGGCTAGCTTGACCGTGTATTTTCCACGCGCGGCCCACTTGACCGCAGTTCCTGATGTGTGTATCTCTCATGTGTGAGCAGGCAGCAGGCGAATGTTCGGATCCGTGCTGGAGAAGGACGTGTGTGTTCTGCTGGATGTGTCCGGATCAATGGCCTCGTTCCTGCCTGAACTCCAGAAGGGACTGACCGCACTGATCTGGGATCAGCTGCATGCCAACAGCGTCAGGTCAGGGAACTACTTTTGCTCTATAGAGGGAGATATAGAAACATCTTTCACACTCACCTGTCCTTCATTGATGGCCGAACAGATAGTCCCGCTCTGAATTGAGTGAATGGACCGTTCTCCCAGACTGAGGTGATGTCTACATTAATGCGGATACGTTTAAAATCGCTCTCTGTCCACGCTAGCGAAAGAACGCTAAAGTCAGCTTTACCGCACATGTGTAAAACCTCACAAAATCTCACTGCAGATTACAGACGGAAAAATAAAAAATGAAGTTATCACGCAATTCTTCTGCAGGATCATTTTATTTATTTAGCAAATATCTCAGGATTCACTGATGTCGCTCTCAGTCACCGTTAAATGTTTGCTGTAAATCGCGACTGCTCTCGTGTTTTGAAAGTGAATTTTCTGTCATCTGTGCAGGACTGTGATATGAAGAGTGTGCAAAGAAACATATATTTAGCAACAGTGTGACAGTGAATAGCACATAACAGGCGCAATAGCAGTATAAACATGAATATCTATTGGTACACAATAGTCACATGACTAAACTTACATTAACATTTTTAAAACCTCCGTTTCACAGTCCACACTACAACAGGAGAACAGTGTTTTCAAACTAAAACGCATTAGTGTGGACAAGGCCTGTGATGACACATTTCCTCAGTTCACCACACTAGACATGTGAAAAGGGTCCATCATGGGTGAAAGTTTCCTATCATGGTCAGTGAGTTTGCTGGCCGGTGTGTGTGTGTCAGGTTTACGATGCTGGCGTTCTCTGGAGGGGTGTGTATGTGGCAGCCGGCGCCGGTGGAGTCCAGTGAGGATCAGTGTGTGGAGGCAGTGCAGTGGTTGAGTCGACTCACTTCACACGGGCCGTCACACACACTGCAGGCGCTGCAGGTACACTCACAATTACTGCCTTTATACACACTGTTATCACATGGCTTTCTGGAAAACATCATCGGGATTGCTCAATGGCTGCAGTGTGTGCTCAACTCGGCTTATTAATTTTTGTCATAAGAACATTTCCATATTTTTCAGTTTTGGTTATGGAAACTCCCCGTTTCCGTGTTTAACGCTCTTCTCCTGCAGGTCTCCTGTTTACAGCTGGTGTTAAGATGCGTTTTGCTGGATCGGATCACAAGTAGACGAGAGAGACACATTCCCGTTCACGTCTTGTGTTTTAATTCGTCACTTTTGTCCACTTTCAACCACTTCTGCTCTGATTTCTTCAAGAGGAGGGTCTACGGGTGGGAAATGGATGTTTTTCAGATCTTTTCATCTAATGGATGAAATAAACTCATGCAATTTACATATGAACGTGACCAGAGATGACTGGACTGCTTGAAACTTTTTCATCTTTAAACCAAACTTGACATAGTTTAAACCCGTCTGGCTCGAGCTCTTCTCATAATGTTTAGCATTAGTCCAGTAGATACAGTCGACCACGAGTGTTTACACTACGAAAGCAATCCGGTCGAGTGTGTATTCAACTCCCTCTGGAAGTGTTTGAAAGTGGACAAGCTCAAAATATTGTAAACAAAATAAGTAACCTGGTTGCCTTCAAATTTGAAGTTCATTGAAATGGAAAAATTGAGTTAATTCAATGAAGGAGATCGATTTAATCATCAGAAACTCAAAATATTATGTTATCTGAACTACATCAATTATTTAAGTTGATTTGACTAAAGAAAAAATGTTGTGATTACAAATTATTAAAATGTTTTATTTACAGTGTATTTAGTGTCGTCCACTTGTGATGCGATCGACTAAAGCGCTTCTTAACTGCAGCTGTAAAGCGGGCCTCAGTTGTTCTGGTGTGTGTGAGTGTAAGTGTGACTGTATTTGCTCAGGCCGGCTGTGGTTTGTCAGATGATGTTGGTCTGTATCTGATCTGTGATGGAGGGAGTGACTCGAGCCACAGTCTAATACTGAGAGAGATCGAGACCCTGAGACGAGAGAAGAGCTTCACCGTCCACACCGTCACACTCAACCCTCACGACAGGTCAACTACAAACACCCGTTCACATCAGCGACAATAACTATACACATATAGCTCTGAAAATCATTCTCAATATTAAAGAATTGCACCTCGACATAGCGATAACGGCACAGAGAAACAGTATTCAATTCAATTCAACGTAGCACTTTTCACAATTCATGTTGTTTCAAAGCAGCTTTACAGAAAGTGCATTTCAGAAATGTACATAGAAAAAATACAGTTTATTAATTTAGGGCATAACATAAGCCAATACCGTTGAAATCACTTTCAGAACGATTTTATCCAGACGATGAACGATAAAATCACTAACAGCCAATCAGAATCCATCCAGCTGTGGAGTTTGAGCATTTAAAGTAAAGACATGTGCTTAAATAAACAGAAGGATACAGTTCACTGGCGAGGACACTAATATATTATCTTTATAGTTATCGTTCTTGGTTTGAACAAGCCTGCTGTCTTTCTATTGATATTGAAAATTATTACCATTCTCACTGATGCTCCTGAGACTATCACAACATCCTTGCAATTTAAACAAGTCCTTATCTATCAGATGTTACCTATTGTCATCTTTTTAAAAATCCAATTTTAGGGCACATTTTCGATTAAAAACAGACAAAACGATATTTACACGACAACGGCCTGAAAACAACCTTTTGTGAATTTGTGTTTGTGAAACTGTGACGTGATGCGCATGTTATTATGTGTTGTGTAGTGTTTCTTTATAAAGTGACATCGCCATCTACTGGTCTGGCATGAGTAATACAGCGTTTTCAGTCGTATTTACAGATCCATGTGAATGGGAATCATTTGGACAACGTTGTCGTCTGTTCTTAAAGAGTTTCACAGCGCAAAGGAAAACCTTTATCATTATTACACTGTAGTCGTGTAAATGTGTCCTTAGATGGGTTTCAAGCCACAGATCTTATGCAGTTTAAACTTAATCGGTTTCTATGAGATTTAAAATGAGATTCAGAGCTTACACTGAAGACTATTGAAGTAAAGTGTGTTTAACTAATGTTGCTCATGTCGTAGTGTGTGTGATAGTGTGATGTTTGTGACCAGATCGGGCAGTGAGTTTCTGAAGTGTCTGGCCCATAAAACCCGAGGCCGATTCCATCAGGCTCCTGAAAACACGGATCCGGATCTGATCTGGAAACTGCTGTCAGACGCAGTGTGTATATGTGCTCAACACTTCTGTTAGATCACCGTTCTGCAGGAGTGTGTGCTGTTCAACACCATCAAACACATCTCTGCAGATTCTTTGTTTTAAATGTGTTGATTCTTGTATTTCCACAATCAAAGGACCCAGTGCTTCCGACATTTGAGGGGGACGATCTGAGGAAACTGTCAGAAGAGATGGAGAAGCTGAGACTGTTCCAGAAACAAGCGAAAGCTTTCAGGTGTGTGTTCATTCTTGTGTAATGATTGATGGTGTTGTGGACTTTAATATGCGGACTCTCCTTTTGTTTCTTAGAGAAGCTGTTCTGGGCTCGAGGAACCTGGAGGGAACGTAGACGCTGATCTCCATGCCTGTTCAAAACACTTTATCTATTCACTATAAACCTGGAGTAAATATAGTGTTTCACTCACTCAAACATCTAGAAATCATTTAATAAGACCTAATGTAAGAATATTTGGTACACTTTATTTTACAGTGTCCTCGTTACACATTTTACATGTAGTTACTGTAGTAATAATTATAAATTATGGATAATTACACGCAACTAATCCTCAAACAAATCACTAACCCTATAGTAAGTACATAATACATATAGTTCATTATTATAACTCAGCACTTAATGAAATACACACGGACACCTTCAAATAAAGTGTAACCGAATATTTGTTAATAATTAAAGTTATGGCTAAGAATAATATTTTGGAAACATCATTTATTGCTGTCAGTTATAAAAAGCATGGTTGAATGAAATGATGCTACATTAAAAAAATGATTTTTCTGGCTTTCGGTGTCGTTCACTTTCAGTTATTTTACCTGTTCAAAAAAATAATAAATAAATAAATAAACGAGTCTATATTGCAAACTGGTAACATAATCATAAACACTGGTTTTATCGTTTACCAATAGTGGTTAATAAGTGGACGTCTAGCACATTCATAGGAAACTCCGCTTGCAGAATAATATGGATATGACATCACGAGTATTGAGAGAGACTCAATCGTCATGACCTGATTGGCTAATCCCAGTGATCCCGACCTCTCTAATCCTGTAAAGGGTTAATCATTGAGCCGTTTCCCGCGACACACACCTCAGCCGGACTGAGTGTCAGAAGAGCTGCTGTGTGACTGGATCTAACAGGGGAAACTGTGCAAACGCCAGTAAAACACACGATTACATGGATAGATAAATACTTTATTCATCCATTAAGGAAATTCAAGTTCCCAGAAAAAGAAACAGATTAAAACAGACAAGACAGAATTAAACAGAATTAAACTGAATTAAAGTAAATGATGCCGGTCTGTTCAAAGGGACGAGTTAAAATATAAAGTACAAATGATCAGTTTAAACTGTTGGACTAGATATAGTGTTACAACTCACCAAAGATCAGTCACAGTGTGTGTGTGTGTGTGTATGCGTGAGTCAGTCAGTTGTGAGGCAGTCAGTGTGTGTGTGTGTGTGTGTGTGTGTGTCAGTCAGTTGTGTGTGTGTGTGTGTATGTGTGAGTCAGTCAGTCAGTGTGTGTGTGTGTGTCAGTCAGTTGTGTGTGTGTTTGTGTCAGTCAGTTAGTTGCGTGTGTGTGTGTGTGTGTGTGTGTGTGTGTGTGTTTAATGTGACACAGAGACACTGAAGAGTTAACATCATCAAGTGTAAATCCAGCATAAAGTGGTTCAGTGAATGTGTGTGTGAATGTGTGTAAGTGTGTGTGTGTGTGTGTGTGTGTGTGTCAGTCAGTTAGTTGTGTGTGTGTGTGTGTGTGTGTGTGTCAGTCAGTTGTGCGTGAGTGTGTGTGTGAGTGTAAGTGTGTGTATGTGTGAGTCAGTCTGTGTGTGTGTGTGTGTGTGTGTTTAATGTGACACAGAGAAACTGAAGAGTTAACACTATAAAGTCTAAATCCAGCATAAAGTGGTTCAGTGAATGTGTGTGTGAATGTGTGTAAGTGTGTGAGTGTGTGTGTGTCAGAGACGCTGTAGAAGGACAGAGTGCCGGCCGACTCGTCCACAAACACTCCTACTCTCTTACAGGATCCTGGATCAGCAGAAACAGCAGTGGGGTTATTATTGTGACGGACAGAGAGACTGTGATCAGAGCAGATCAGACTCCAGGACTTCTTATTATATCCAAACATACAGTCACAGTCAAAACTCCATCCTTTCCTCCTGATTCCTTTATATGACACTGATATACCAGCAGATCCACTCCATTCAGCCTCCCAGTAACAGCGTCCAGTCAGACTCTCTCCACACAGAACCTGAGGATAATAACCATCAAATCTGTCTGGATGATCAGGATACGACTGACTCTCTTCCACACGCGTCACCTTTCTGTTCTCCTCAGACAGAACGAGATCAGTGTTTGCTGTGTTTGGATCCAGTGTGAGATCAACGGCGTCTGAACACAAGAACACACATTACAACTGAACATTTGAGGAGTTATTTTACTAAACACTATAAATCATTTCAATAGTTTTCAGGAAAATGACATTTTTTACCTCCACACACACACACACACACACACACACACACTTACTGAATATTCAATTTATCCTGTTAATGTTTTATTGGCTCAGTCTGAACATGTGGAACGATGATTATTAAATCAAACTACAATATTGTTTATGATAAATCAACATGCAGCATATAATCAGGGGCTCACACTATAAACGAATCTAAATTAAATGTAGAAACACATTTCGGCTAATCGTCATGTGGTGCCGACCTGAATAAAGTAATGATAGTAATGATATCAATATTCAATAAGTTATTTAGTAATACAGTCAGAGTCATTTTAGTAAAGTGTCAAACCTGTAACAAGTAGGAGCGATGCGTCCACTACATTTATTTCCTCTGTGTTGAGTCGGATATATGATATATGAAATATGATTTATGATGTATGAAATATGATTTATGATGTATAATATATGATATATGAAATATGATTTATGATATATGATATGAAAAGGGAACCGCAGGAGATGAGTAAGACAGGATCATAAGATACACAATATATCGGAAAACATTTGGAGAGGGTCACACATGATTTTGAACACTTATTAAGTTTTGTTTTGTAGAAAGCCTTTCTTTAAACTCAATTTCATTCTGTATAAATTGTATCTTCATTTTAATCAATATTTCATCAACAAATTGACTGGATTAATAAATAAGAAGCAAATATAGCAGAACATACTCAATACTCAGTTACTAGGGTGTCCTAGGTGGTTGCTATGCTGTTCTGGGTGGTTGCTAGGTTACTCTATGTGTTTGCACAGCAGTTCCTAATGTTTTCTAGGCAGTTACTATGGTATTCTGGGTGGTTGCTATGGTGTTCTGGGTGATTGCTGGACAATTGCTAGGTAGTTGCTAGGTTACACTAAATCTTTGCTAGGCGGTTACTAGGGTGTTATAGGTAGTTACTATGGTGTTCTGGGTGGTTGCTAGACAGTTGTTAGGTTACTCTAAGTGTTTGCTAGGCAGTTACTAGGGTGTTCTGGGTGGTTGCTGGACAGTTGCTAGGTTACTCTGCGTTTGCTAGGCAGTTACTAGGGTGTCCTAGGTGGTTTCTAGACAGTTGCTAGGTTACTCTAAGTGTTTGCTAGGCAGTTACTAGGGTGTTCTAGGTGGTTGCTATGGTGTTCTGGGTGGTTGCTAGACAGTTGTTAGGTGGTGGCTAGGTTACTCTGTGGTTGCACAGCAGTTACTAGGGTGTACTAGATGGTTGCTAGGGTGTTCTGAGTGGTTGCTAGGTGGTTACTTGGGTGTTCAAGGTGGTTGATTTGGTGTTTGGGGTGGTTGCTAGACAGTTGTTATGTGGTTACTAGGTTACTCTCATTTACTAGGCTGTTGTAGGTGGTTGCTAGGGTGTTATGGGTGGTTGTTGGGCACTTGCCAGGGTATTTTAGGTGGTTGCTAGAGGGTTCTGAGTGGTTGCTAGTCAGTTACTAGGGTGTTCTAGGTGGTTGCTAGGGTGTTCTTGGTGTTTTCTGTTTTATTTATTCGGCATTATGTTCTGGTGCTGAAATATGGCTTATTCATCATATTATACGGTTGTTAGGGAGCTCTAAACAGTTGCCAGGAGATGACTAGACAGTTAGCAGTGTTAAACTAATAAACTGGTAGAGTTATATTATAGATATATAATAATATTATAGTATATATTATTATAGAATATATACTATTAGAATAAACGAATAGACTGGATGTCTGTCCAAAAGAGCCAACGCCTCTCGTCTCTATGATCTTATGATTCATAAATGCACTGTAAACAAATAATTGTACAAAAACTGCCAATGACTGATAAACAACAAACGTGAAATTACAGAAGAACATCCTAATGGAAATAAAGTGCACAAAACTTTTCTAAAGTGCACAAGTTTTCATTAAACGTTTTACAGAGAACACTTATTTTACAGGAATTTCCTGAATTATTACTAACAAACACATTGAGTGTAATATAAACACACACACACACACACACACACACACACACACACACACACACACACACACACACACACCACACACACACACACACACACACACACACACACACACACACACACACACACACACACACACACACACACACACACACACAGTCAGTAACCCCATCAGAAGATTAAAAACTAAAGCCCGGCTCACACTACAGGAGTTTTAAAATCCTAACAGATCTGGTTGCAGCCGGGGCCGTTTGAAGGAATTTTGGGGCCCCAAGCAAAATGGACATGGAGGCCCCCCAAAAATCCACCCCCCCCCCCCCCATTTTATTATATGAATGAAAAAAGGGTTACAGAGCAAATACTGCTGTTGCATATACTGTGCATACATAAAAAAAATGTTTACAGTGAAATTAAGATAAGCTATGAAAAAATCATGTTCCTCTGCCTTTTTCAGGTTAAATAATGTTTATAGACGGGTAAGGTTACAAATTATTTATTAAGTAAAAAGACTCTTAGTCTTTGCAAACAGTTAAATTACAATAACTAAAGATTAAAAGCAATTTACCATCTATTAATGATGGTTATATTATAAAGTGTTGCCGAAAACGTAAAGATATGTTAGCATTTCCATATTTTGATATTAGAAGGGAAGGGATACTGCTTTCACTACCAATGCTTAAAAACAGCCCAAGCTAATGTTTGATGCACAGAATTTATTGTGTGGTTTTCCTAACCCCCATTGGTAAATATATGATCATAGTTAGTGTAGCATGCTATGCCACTTTCATCAAAACCTATTACAAAGCTACAGCAATGATATGTCATTAAATACGATAAACAGTGATTCTGGAACAGATCTGCGTCGTCTTTATCCCGTTAAAAAACATATACATGATGTAATTTTAATCGTATTCCATCCGTTCGAAAAATAATTGCACTAACTGTTCATTACAAGCAGCATTTGCCGTCAGGCAGGTAACATTAGCTAACATAAACACATTTTTTCTATAGCCTAACGTTACCTGCTTCAAAATTACACCATATGTACAAGACAAGTAGAGTTATTTTTATGCAGTGTAATTTATCACTTTACCACTATCTTGTCTTTTTCTTATCCCCCTCTTCCTTTCTCTTCTTTCTTTTCTGACTTGCTCAAGCATAATTCTGCTTCATGATGACTGCAGAGGAGGTTTGTATTTTCCCGGAGCAGAGATCGCGTGGTTGGCTGGCTGCTGTCAGCGACTACAGAGAGGGATCCCGATAACAGTGTCATTGCACTTTACTGCATTATATCAAAGGGGCGCTCACAGTGTGTCGTTGCATTTTATTCTTAAACAGTCGTTGTCTTGGGCCCCCCGTCCAGCTCGGGCCCCTAGCAATTGCTTGGTTTGCCTGTATGTCGCGACGGGCCTGGTTGCAGCTCACACTTAAAGAGAATCTTTGCAGATTTTCTTCCCTCAAATCTTTAACATGCTCACACTACAAGATTTGAAAATCACGGTGCATCACACACTACACAATATTATTAAGATTATCGTGGCAGAAGAAGTGGCTCACGTGATCTCACGCCGCAGATCGGAAGCAGAAAAGCGGATGTAAACAAAAAAACTGTCCCTCATATCAAGTCATATTCATGAAAAGGTTGCCGTGACCAAGGAAAGAGAACTTTTTTAATCATCCTTTTACCATTTAAGGTTAGGCTATTTCTAATGAATGGCGTCAGCTCTGGTCAGTACAATGAAAAAATGCTATTGATCTCAATGAAGTGAAGCATCAGTTTCGCGTTGCCCATGAGCCGCAATGCTACTGAGCCTTGTAAAGTGGAGATTAAAGTTAAAATGAAATATTAAAATAAATAACAGCTTGTTTCATTACATCTTTTTTTGACTGAATCTGCATTTTTTACATTTCCGTTGTATGAACAGTTTAATGACTCACTCAAAGACAGTGCCGTGTCGCCACCTAGTGGTGTAACTATGTAACTGCACTGAGCGACAAACTGTTTATAACACGCAGAGACGAGCAATGCCGAGTGGTAAATATCAGCAGAAAGCCTTTAGTAAAGTGAGATTTGAGGATCAAAACTAACTGTTATATTATAATGGCATAAAAAGCATATTGTCAGGTTTATGTTCTGTTATTATATTATGTGGGCCCTTATTTTGACATTGTATCTTCTGTTTACTCCACTTCAATGCACTATTTAGTTTCGGTTTTTATTACTGGACAGCTGACCACTGCACAACTCTTATTTATTTAGCAATAAATAAATAAATGAAGATAATAATGCATATCGCGCTGTTGAGTCACTCAAATTACAACAGTGGACATTCCTTCAGCACGACAGCCTGTTTCTTATGGCTAGACAGTACTGACGTTAATCACAATCTTGCTCATCCCGATAAATATCAAACATGTTTGATATGATCGGAGCGAGCCCGATTTGTGTGAGAGCAGATCGGGAGGTCCATATTCGATCTGTAAACGCCTCACATTACCAGATAATCTGCGCCGAACATCAGAACCGATCGAGGTAATCAACAAGATTTATTCTCCGATTCTTGTGAGGGGAAAATCGGCCTAAAACTCCTGTATTGTGAGCCAGGCATAACACATCTCTGGAGATCTCAGCGTCTCCACTTACTACAGACTTTATTTCTTTCATGCTGAAGGTCTTGTGGAGAATGAACAGTTTAGATGTGGATGTTTTATTGTAAATATTACAGTTGTGATCAGTGTTTGCTTTAGTTGAGCTCTTGACTCTCGAGTCTGTGAGTTTTGAACATTAGTTTTACTGCACCGCCCTCGTCACAGCATCAGCACCCCCTGGTGGACTTAAAAACGTGAAATATATATATTTAAATAGACATAACATACTGTGTTTGATGTGGGATTAAAATGATGGGTAGTGTATAAGATATAAAGTAATGATTAATTATTTCAGATCATGTGAGCGGAGAGCGCATTTCTGAATATCCCGCTCGCTTGCCCCAGTATGGCCTTTTACTATCTCTATTATAACTTGAAAATATGTGGATTAAGGCTCTGCCTCCGACTAAAGTTTTTATAGTAGTAGACTAGTTGTTCATTAAAGCTAGTGCTGGACGATTAATCGAAATATAATCGAAACCGAAATTCAGAGCCTATAACCGAAGTGATTTTACCATGTCGGTTATTTCGTTTTTTGAATCCTATTAATATTTCCTCCATGTTAACGTACTTTCCCCTTAAAACATAATTACCGTGTGTAGTGGTCACGTTCCTCCGCCCCGTCCAGTCTGCGACATTGAAGCAACATGATCCCCTTTCACACAGCGCGTTAATCCCGGGAAATTGCCAGAACAAACACCTTCAGTGTGAACGCAAACACGACCCGGGATTGGTGCCAGGTTGGGGACAGAGTAACAGTGTGTGTTCAGTCCCAGAACAAGCGCTGTGTGAACAAATGCCATCAATGCCGTGCTGTAATGATGGCGTTTAAGCCGGGATCGTTCGCCAACATCAAACGGTACAAAATGTGCAAGTTTATGATCGAATCAGAGGAAAAAATGCTCAAGCGTGGTTTCTCGAGAAAGTAATCGCAGCTCATAAGCAAACTATAGACGCTGTTTAGACATGTGACGTGTCTTTGCGGGTTGTGTGTGAACGCACTCTCTGATTCCTCGCTGCTTGTACCAAAGAAACACGCGGAAAAAAAGAGAGAGACTGAAAAACGCTGAGCAACAAGTGCCTCTACTCCACAAAGCAGCTTTAGATAACAAGCATTTTTCAGGTTTCTACAATTTTCTACATTTTTAAATATTTAATAAGCATTAAAAGCTATCTGTGCATTTCCTTATTTTAGAATCAAAGATAGTATTATGCACTCTTTCATTATAAATAAATACATACATGTTTACAGTATAAGCCTTGCCAGTGACATGAGAAAGAAAAAAATGAAAATAATCGTTCAGTAATCGTAATCGAGGTAACTTGTTTGATTAATCACGATTATGATTTTAGCCCAAATCGTCCAGCCCTAATTTAAGCCATTATTGGGCAAATCGCCCCTTCATATTAATTTAATGACTTGAATTATAAGCTAAAGCGTTTACAGCAGGGGTCGGAAAGTAAAGTTGACAACGGGCCAAAAAAATATTTTTGACACTAGATGGCGGGCCAGAAGATAGTCAATGGACAATTTAAGAAAATAATTGATTAAAAATGCAACTAGAATTGCCTGTGACGGACTGGGATAGTACCTTTTGTAACTGGTAGTGAGCTGTTATTCTGTGTTAAATCCTGAATAATCCATTTGCTGCTGATGTCTGATCTGATGATGTCAGATATTATCAGTGTATCGCTGCTCACGTATTTCTTTTTTACCGCGGTCAGACATTCTACAAATAACCATAGATCCCTGAAATCAAGGGTAATAAGTAAGGGTTAATGCCCTCCGAGGTGTCCATTGTCAGGTTTTAATGGACGACGGCAAGGCATGAACGGTTGCCTCCGCCGCTTATACAATGGTCACTTGCCAAATAAAACATTTTTAAAACATTAGTTTATATTTTAATTAGGCTAAATCTAGTTTTTATAAATAATAACTTGCCTGACGGTTTATTTAGCAACTTCAGATATTTATAGTCCGCTCAGCTTGTAGAACCCTTCAGTTTCAAAAAAATTTTTTATTACACATAAAACAATTAATTAAAAAAAATAAAAATAAAAAAACACACACAAAAAATAATTAGTTCTGAGCACCAGCGATTTGCGCTTATAGAGGGCAATAAATTAATCAGATCAAAGAGAGGGTCATTTGCCTACATGCTAGCTTTTTTATTTACAATTAATTTCAATGTTTCCATTTATAGTTGTGATGGCTAAGGCCACACTAGAATGAACATTTGCGTTGGTTCTAGTTTATTTTTATTTTTATTTTTTTTTTGTATGTAAGAATGTATATTTTTGTTTGGTCTAATGAATTAATGTTCTCTGTTTTGGTTTATTTATGAATTTCTTTGCAAGTAATTTGTTTGCTTGAATTTAATTTACCCATACCTTGGAACTGAAAAGTTACATTGTCTTTGCAGTGGTTTAAACATCAAGGAGTAACAAAATCTACTACCATTTATTTCTAGAGTGCACGCTAGAGTAAATGAAAGAACCACAACCAAAATATGGGTTTAAAGTTTTATTTAAGTTGGTTATATGTTTCTTACCTTTGGTTTCGCCGGGATCCATGACTGCAGCATGGAACGGTTTGGAATAAAAAGGGTGCGGCCTTTTCCTGGTGTCCTTTATATAGCTCATGGAGGATCATGGGAAATGTAGTTTTAGGACCATAGGGGTTGGGTTGTGTGTTAATCCACATGTGTTTAAAGGAGGTGTTTATGTATGAATGTGTAAGTGTATTTTCTTTATTGCTTTATGGTAAATGTTATTCTTATGTTCATTCAGGTCCGTGTATTGTTGTATATATTTTCCCCCTTTTTTATGTTTAATGTAATGGAATGAGAAGTCTTGTGATTTACCCCTGTAATTATCCAAATGGTTTGTTCTGGGTTGTTAAAAGTGCTTCCATGTCTGTGGCTGAGTTAGTTCTGGTGTGGGATCCCTGGTGAAACATCTGAGACCCAGAACTCAGTAATGTGCTGTGGTTGCCTCATTTATTAGTTTGTTTGTGTTATTTTGTTTTTTCCCCTTTGGTTTTTGCACAATGTCGGGTCAACCCTCAATTGTTACCATCAAATAAATGACCCTTTATTGACTCCACGAATGTCTCCTGAAAATTTAATGGAAAGAACCTGACAAGATGGTGGCAGCGGTGGTTTTCTGTCCAGGAGGAGACTGCCTGTAGAGAGCAAAGTGCGGAAAGGATGGCGCCTAAGAGAGCAGTACGCGCTGTTGTTCCTACTGACGTCGAGAGCGCACCAGAGGAGGGTGAGAGGCCGATGGAGGATGCGAAAGGTGGGGCTGAAGAGGAGTCGGAAGGGGATGTACTGGAGCTGAAGCGGATGTTTCAACGGTTCATGCAGGATCAGCAAGAGAGAGAAGACCGTCAGATGCAAGAAGCAGCTCGACAAGAGACGAGATGGAAATCACTCCAGCATCATTTCCGTCTTCTACAGGATGAGGTCAGCCAGCGAACTCCGTTGGGGGTGCGAGACAGGAGAGCTGCTGAAGTAGGGGAATCGCCCGGAGCTTCAGGCTCCCACAACGTGAGCCATGGTTATGTGCTGAAAGAACCAAAGATGCAACAGTTGAGTGAAGCGGACGACATCGAGCATTATTTAACCACGTTTGAACGGATTGCTGAGGTATGTAGATGGCCAATGGAAGATTGGGCCATTAGACTCATTCCATTGCTGACGGGCAAGGCGCGCAGTGCATATGTGGCCATGGATGTTGCAGACGCAAGTGACTATGTGCAGGTAAAGGAGGCTATTTTGAAGAAGTATTCCATCAATCATGAAACATATCGACAGAGATTTCGTTCTATAGAGGTGCTGGAAGAAGAGACCCCTAAAGAGCTGTATGTTCGACTGAAAGACTTGTATCAAAAGTGGGTGAGACCGGGAGAGAGAACGAACCAAGAGATCGGAGAAATAATTGTCCTTGAACAGTTTCTGCGGATGCTTAGCCCGGAGCTACAGACGTGGATTAAGGAGCACGGCCCTTCAACAGCTGAGGAGGCGGCACGTCTAGCTGATGTTTTCGTGGCGGCACGACGCAGGGCTGAGCCCTGGAGTTTCACTCGCTGGAAGACAGCGCGAGAGGGATCTTCTCGACGACCGATTTCAACATCTCAGGGAAGCAGGTTGGCAACTGAGGCAAGTGTAAAACGAACTGAGAACTCTGGTGTTTCTGGTTTAGAGACAATTAGGTGTTATAAGTGTGGTCAATTGGGTCATAAAAAGCCAATGTGTCCACAGTTGACAAAAACCCTTACTAATACATGTTTTGTACCTCGGGAAACCATACCTGAACCTGCCAACATTCCTGTTCCAAAGCAAGTGATAAGAACTGTTGAGTTAAATGGGAAGAAAGTCACTGCCTTGATCGATACAGGTTGCACGCAAACCCTAGTGGAGTCAGAACTTGTACCTGAATTAGGTGCTTGTGGTAATGCTCCAGTAATAGTGAGATGTGTTCACGGGGAGGAGCGTCAGTATTCTGTCACTGATGTATATATGGGCATAGCAGGGCAAACTTATGTGATGAGGGTAGGACTTGCACAGAACTTACCATACCCAGTTATTTTAGGCCATGATTTTCCTGCGCTGATAGATTTATTGCCTCATGGGGATAGTTGCAATGTAGTTCTGACGCGAGCTCAAAGTAAACAGAATGAATGTGAGGAAGAGGAAAACTCATTGTTGTCGTTACCATTTTTTGATTCTGAGTTGTCTGTGAATCAATGTAAAGAAAAGAAATCTAGGAGGGAACGAAGACAGGAAAAAATTAAGAGAACCGTAGTGCAGGCAAGAGACTTAAAAGAACCTGACAAACTGTTGAATGCTGATCAGATTCCAATACCTGAGGATTTAAGGCAGTTGCAGAAAGGGGATGCTGAAATCTCTAAATTGTATTCCCAGGTGGTAGAGGCAGCTCAAACAGGGTCGACTGTATTCATATTTCAAGGGAAATCTTTTTGTCTAATGAATGACTTGCTGTATCGTAAAACAGGAGATAAACTACAGGTGGTATTACCTGTTAGCGTACGTAATACTGTGATGACGCTGGGGCATTCCATTCCATGGGCCGGACATTTGGGTAGGCGAAAGACGCATTCTAGGATAAGTAAGCATTTTTACTGGGTGGGAATGTCTAAGGACATCGCTGAATTTTGTAAAGCTTGCCCAGAATGTCAAAGCAGCAACATTCACAAACCCCCTAAGGCACCGTTAATCCCCTTACCAGTCATTGAGGTTCCCTTTCAGCGGCTGGGAATGGACATTGTAGGTCCGTTAGAACGAAGTAAGACAGGCTACAAGTATATGTTAGTCATTTGTGATTATGCAACTCGGTTTCCAGAAGTGTTTCCGTTAAAAAACATCAAAGCTAAGGCTATCGCATCATGTCTGGTTCAGTTTTTTTCTAGAGTAGGTATTCCAAAAGAAATACTGACCGATAGAGGAACGAATTTCACGTCTCAATTTCTGCAACAGGTCTATCAGCTGTTGGGAATAAAAGGGTTAAAAACAACTCCCTATCATCCGGAGACGGATGGGCTTGTAGAGCGATTTAATCAAACGCTAGTGCAAATGCTTCGCAAATTTGTGAATGAGGTGGGGACCGACTGGGATCAGTGGCTACCATATCTCATGTTTGCTTATAGGGAAGTTCCACAGGCCTCCACCGGGTTTTCGCCTTTCCAATTGATGTATGGCCACGAAGTGCAGGGACCATTGTCTCTTGTGAGAGAACTGTGGGAGGGGAATTCGGGGACGCCAACCAAAACAAATGTTATCGATTATGTGTTAGCCATGAGACAAAAATTGCAACAAATGACGGAATTTGCTTCTGCCCATTTGAAAGAAACCCAGAAAAGGCAAAAGACATGGTATGATAGGAAGGCGAAGTCGCGGTCTTTCGAGCCAGGTCAGAAAGTTCTCGTGATGCTTCCTACATCCGAAAATAAACTTTTGGGTAAATGGCAAGGGCCGTTTGAAGTGACTAGAAAAATAGGAACCACTACTTATGAGATAGGGACCCCAGGCCAGGCACGATCGCATCGGGTGTTGCATATTAATTTGTTGAAGAAATGGTGCTCGCAGAGTGAGAACGCAGTTGTTAATTTGATCCGACTCGTGAAAGATGAGGAGGAGGCGGAAGAGCAATATTTACCTGGTAGTCAATCGTTGCTGCAAATTGACTTTGAGAACAGCGAGCTCAAATTGAGCAATTGTGTGATCCAGAGCTGTTTAAAAACCAGCCAGGCTATACCACAATTACGACGCATAAAATAGTGCTTAAAGAAAATGCACGTCCGAAACGCATGAGTTATCGCATCCCTGAACGTTTGCTGACCGCTTTTGAAGAGGAAGTAAGGTTGATGCAGCAAATGGGCATAGTGGAATCGTCAAAAAGTGAATGGTGCAACCCGGTGGTATTGGTGCCAAAAAAAGATAATACCCTCAGGTTTTGTATCGATTTCCGCTATTTAAATTCTGTCTCCAAATTTGATTCGTATCCTATGCCTCGTATTGAGGAGTTAGTTGAAAAACTCGGAAAGGCTAAGTTTATTAGTACCATCGATTTAAGTAAAGGATACTGGCAGGTGCCTCTGGACTTGGAGTCGCGAGAGCTGACCGCTTTCCGTACACCGAGGGGGCTAATGCATTTTCGGGTGTTACCGTTCGGCTTGCACGGGGCACCCCCGACTTTTCAAAGATTGATGGATACGGTATTGGAAGGTTTAGGAGAATTTGCGGCGGCTTACTTGGACGATGTTGTGATATTTAGTACATCCTGGGAGAATCACCTTCAACATCTTCAAGCAGTTTTTCAACGAGTTAAAAATGCTGGCTTAACCATTAATCCAGCAAAATGTTCATTAGCTAAAACCGAGACCGAGTACTTGGGGTACGTATTGGGGAATGGAGTTATTAAGCCTCAAGTGCAGAAAATCCAGGCAATTCAATCCTGTCCACTTCCAGCTACAAAAAAACAAATTAGATCATTTCTTGGTTTAGTCGGTTGGTATCGGAAATTCATTCCCCATTTCTCAACCATCGCGGCACCATTAACCGATTTGATTAAGAAGACGAATGCTAACAAAGTGCAGTGGACTGCGCCCGCTGAAGAAGCATTTCGTGAGCTAAAAGGGGTGCTGAGTAATGAACCCGTTTTACGAAGCCCTGATTTTGAAAAATCATTCGTTCTTCAGACAGACGCGTCCGATTTAGGGTTGGGAGCTGTCCTGATGCAGGAAGAGCCCGGAGGAATGCATCCTGTGGTGTATTTGAGTCGGAAATTGTTTCCCAGAGAAACTAGATATTCTGTGGTGGAGAAAGAATGTTTAGCGTTAAAATGGGCTCTCGACTCATTGAAATATTATTTGCTTGGCCGAGATTTTGTAATCGAAACAGACCATAAAGCTTTGAAATGGTTGAATAGAATGAAAGACACGAATTCTCGCTTGACCCGATGGTTTTTATCTATACAACCTTTTCGCTTTACAGTGAAGCATCGGCCGGGGGTCGAAAATATAGCAGCCGATTTTCTTTCTCGCTCACCGTGCGAGAATGCATAGGTAGGGGGAAATGTGATGGCTAAGGCCACACTAGAATGAACATTTGCGTTGGTTCTAGTTTATTTTTATTTTTTTTTTTGTATGTAAGAATGTATATTTTTGTTTGGTCTAATGAATTAATGTTCTCTGTTTTGGTTTATTTATGAATTTCTTTGCAAGTAATTTGTTTGCTTGAATTTAATTTACCCATACCTTGGAACTGAAAAGTTACATTGTCTTTGCAGTGGTTTAAACATCAAGGAGTAACAAAATCTACTACCATTTATTTCTAGAGTGCACGCTAGAGTAAATGAAAGAACCACAACCAAAATATGGGTTTAAAGTTTTATTTAAGTTGGTTATATGTTTCTTACCCTTGGTTTCGCCGGGATCCATGACTGCAGCATGGAACGGTTTGGAATAAAAAGGGTGCGGCCTTTTCCTGGTGTCCTTTATATAGCTCATGGAGGATCATGGGAAATGTAGTTTTAGGACCATAGGGGTTGGGTTGTGTGTTAATCCACATGTGTTTAAAGGAGGTGTTTATGTATGAATGTGTAAGTGTATTTTCTTTATTGCTTTATGGTAAATGTTATTCTTATGTTCATTCAGGTCCGTGTATTGTTGTATATATTTTCCCCCTTTTTTATGTTTAATGTAATGGAATGAGAAGTCTTGTGATTTACCCCTGTAATTATCCAAATGGTTTGTTCTGGGTTGTTAAAAGTGCTTCCATGTCTGTGGCTGAGTTAGTTCTGGTGTGGGATCCCTGGTGAAACATCTGAGACCCAGAACTCAGTAATGTGCTGTGGTTGCCTCATTTATTAGTTTGTTTGTGTTATTTTGTTTTTTCCCCTTTGGTTTTTGCACAATGTCGGGTCAACCCTCAATTGTTACCATCAAATAAATGACCCTTTATTGACTCCACGAATGTCTCCTGAAAATTTAATGGAAAGAACCTGACAATAGTGCAATTTGAAAAAGTCGGCCAGTCAGGAGGATCCACAAAAGCTGGGTAACGTTACTGCTGCCCATGATGGGCACTTGATGCAGACAGTACGTTACGTTGCTCCAGCTTCGTCTCTCACGGACAGACGGAGCCCAGTAAGCCCGCAGACTGCTCTCGCATCGATGGCCTGTCACCGACATTATTTGACGGCTCTCTAGTCCAGAATCGGAGAGTCGACCTACAGCATGCCAGTCGTCAAAGTTGCCATATTCTCCATAAATGTTAAAAGAAATAACAAAGTCGCTCATTGTTGTATTTAGGCTATAGTAATGCGTTAGATCTAACGTTAGATGTTTGTTTTGATAGAGTGTTTGACTGCCTGTTGCTATGGTTACTCAGCTGTTGTAGGCAGCGCATTTATTTATTAATTTCGAATGGTAAACAGGCAGTTTCACCAGAACTACTTTACTAGGTGTCCTCTATCACTTTTTAACGGACACCCTGCAGCCAATCAGAATCGAGTATTCACCCAGACCATGGTATAATGTGAATGTAAATCACTGGAGAATGGACACAGAAAAAGTGTTTTCTCATCCTCACGTCTACAAGAGTCAGCAAGGAGTGATGCAGCTTTTGATATGATGTAAGAATGGTTCTGTTAACACACGAGTTAGGACTGGGATACGCCAATTCTAAGCAAATTTTTTTTTGCTTAGAATGAGTTTTGCTAATTTTATCTCCCTGCACTTTGTTAAATTGGTCTTCAAATGCCTAAATAACGCCGTGTTGTGAATTAGCTTTAGCTAAAAACAAAAACTCCTCTAAAGAAAATCTCCAAAATGTTGTGTCTCTTTGCTGAAGACATTTCAGAGACAGAACAGGAGAGCGGACACACTTCACGACTGGCTGAAACTGAACTGAACACACTTACAGAGTTTCCAAGTGACTTTAAACACCGACTGTGAACAACGACTGAACGCAACTGTCTCTAACTCGGCGTGTTCGAATGATCAGTCGTAAGGATCAAATTACATTCATAATCGGCCTCACAGTCGTTAACTGTGTCACGGCTTAATGAAGAACGAAAAATAACTTCGCCACGAGTATATTGGGACTTTAAGGCCCTGTGTGTGTGTGTGTGTACACTAATAATAATAATAATAATAATAATAAGTTTAATAGCATTTTGCTTTCTCAAGCCAATATAACAACAAAACACCAACAACTAAAACTGTGTTTGTGGACTTACATTTGCGTGGCCCTGCTAACATCCAGATCTCTCCTCCGTGATCCACACTAGAAAACAACCACACACACACACACACACACACACACACACACACACACACACACACACACACACACAGTATGTTTCATTATATTAGTGAGGACATTACATAGATCATTGATTTTATATCAGGTTAATGCTATTTTCTACGGCCTGAAGCCTCACTCCCAAACAGAAACAAACACTATATTTAAGATTTATTTATCTTATATTACATTTTTTAACTAATATTTTTATACATTTGGCCTTCACATAACCAAACCTGTTTTGGACTAAACCGCTCACTTCATATGGATGAGTTTTACGATCTCTTTATGAACTTTTTGAAGCTTTAAAGTGTCAGTTGCGCAGACTGTCTATGGAAGGACAGAAAGCTCAGATTTCATTAAAAAGATCTTCAATTATGTTCAGAAGATGAACAAAAGACTTACCTTGTAACAACACGAGGGCGAGTGATCAATGACAGAATTGTATTTCTTTTTTTTTTTTTTTGGTTGAATTAACCCTTTAATTTGATCCAAGCTCGTTTGTATGAACTGTGAACTAACCCTTTAAATCATATTTTTGAAATAGGGCTGTCGCGGTGAAGGAGTTTCCCTTGCTCTAATCTTTAGTGGTTGTAATCAATAGCTTGATTTGCGGTATTATTGCCATTTATTGATTTATTTGCTGCTATATAAATAATAGTGTTATGATGTGGTCAGCATTTACAAAAAAATTACGCCATATTCAGTAACCAATGTAACCGAAACTAAACAGAGTTGAAAGAGGAAGTGAAGTAAACAGAAAAGAATGTAAAAACTCAGCTGACCAGCAATGAGTCACTCATATCTGAACACTTTAACTCTTTGATTGTGGAGTCAAATAAACTCCCAGGAGAGTTAATTTAACACTGGAGTTTTTGCTGTGTAGGAGAACATTCTTGCTTTAACACGTCACATTACAAGAATGTTTTATAAAATGGACTCCATCATCTCAGGCCTCAATGATATCCTCAAAACATTTAGCGAACGTTGATTTGATAATGTTCCTCCTTTGTTATTATGGAACATTGTATAATCTTTTATCTCAACAACTTTCCCAAAACATCCTCAAAATGTTACAGTTAAAACGTTATATCTTAGTTCACATTTAACTTTATAGAAACATTATTTGAAATGAGAAAACATCCTTAAAACCTTTGAACATTTCTTTAAAACATTTACCAAATAGGGAATGTTAGCCAATGTTCTGAGAACGTTCCCTGCTAGCTGGGTAATTCAATGCAAAGTAGTACATAGGCTTCATTATTCTAGCCCTCCATCTCCTCTAATAAATGTGAATCTGCCGACGGCTGTCTGGGACATCTCTTCTGGTCATGCCTGAAGCTTTATGAGTTTTGCAGCGAAATCATCAGATTGTACTCTAAGCCATATTCTTGTGACCTCTCCCTGATCCAGCAATTGCTGTTTTCAACTGGTCTAGCTCACTTCATGGCTTTGGCCATCGAATTTAAAAAGCCGTCCAATATTGAGGGCTCTATCTTGCACCCGCCGCAAATGACTTTGTCCACTGACGCATTTATCATTCCTATTTTGTACCCGCTCCACAGACGCATGTCGGTAAACTAGGAAATGAACTTGCGCTCCCTGGGCGGATCGGCGCAAAAAGGAGGCGTGTTTCGGCGCAAACATTCCCTGGTGATATTTTACACTTCCAGAAAACAATTAATGTGATATGGCTCAGCTGGTCAGTGAACTACGGCTCTTCGTCACAACAAAATCTCCAGTGTTAAATAAACACTCCTGGGAGTGTTTATGAGTCCACACTCGAGTGTTAATGTTAATGAGATAATTAAGTGATCAAATGAGTGATCATTGAGCATTATTGAAGACACCTAAAGCAGAATTACAAGGAGAAAACCTAACTTTCAGGTCACCGTTATGGAGGTGAGTGTTTGCTTTAGTTGGGCTCTTGATCCTTTCATTATTAACTTTATATTTTAATTGGCTGTTGCATCTGAGTTACACCTGCCAGATGAATAAAGAGACAGTTTATAATATGATGGTGTTGGTTATATTATGACATTCATCATTTGAAATATGTTTGTGGTTAATTTAGTAAGTCGCAGCATAACTGAGATTCTGCATAAATATCCAGAATGTTAGATATAATATAATGGATTTCTACAAGTTGTTTAAAAAAAATAAAAAACTTTTTTATAGGCACACATAAACCTCAAGATTCAGTCAATTCATCTCAATGATGATGATGAGCAGAATATTCAATTAGGAAAAGTAAATTACATAGACAATTCAGATCATAATTTATTCATACCGCAATGCATGATGGGAGCCATTAATGAGTTGTGATTGGTGGCAACAAGGATTATTAATGTCACCACGGTTGAGATACACAGGCTGATTACTGATGTCTGTGTTTCTGGATAAAGATGAAAGTGATTTGATCAGAATAGTTTTTATTAAATATTTTAGGTTATAAGAAAAATACGGATATGCTGCACAATCACTAAACTGTTACTAACAAGTTAAGCCCATTCATCTGAAAAGTTTCATTTTTCAGATCATGACATGGTTATGTCAAAACATAACCAACAATATCAGATCACAGTTTTCTTTGTTCATTTCACTGTTATAAATCAATAACAGCAGACAAACACAGGTTAACATGAAAGTATAAGGATCAATAGTCCAACTAAAGCAAACACTGATGATCACCATAATGGTGGTTTACAATTTTAGATTTTCTCCTTCGGTGATTCTGCTTGTTAACATCAGGTGTCTTCAATAATGCTCAATCATCACTCAATTAATCACTTAATTATCTCATTAACTCTAACACTCTTGAATGTTAATTTAACACTCATATCTGCATCATATCTTCCATCTGAAAGCAGGTGAAGGTGATTTACTACTAATCAAGGAACCGGCTTTACTGATTAGATGCGCATAACAATATTGTGCGATATATCGCCCAGCCCTACATATATGCACAAAACTTTTGCTATTTTTTTTTCTAAATGTCGATAAAAAATATTGCGAAATGACGGCGTTTCCATTAATGATGTTATGCGACTAAAACATCGAATTAGTCATTCCAAAAATAATGGCAACGGACGTTGGTAGGTAGGCTATATCAAAGCCGCCGCACTAGACATTATTATTATTATTATTAATGGAAGGAGACGTGGTGTGTTATCCAAACATTAATGGCAGGGAAAGACAGGGATCCTGGGTGTTTCTCCCTCATTTCTGCCCCGAGGTCTTGATTGTGGCATTTCTTTGAGGTTTTGTCCAGTTGGCTATTCCTTGTTTCTTTTATGAATTTAAAAAAGAACTCTGCCTCGTAAACGGTCAGTGTACTTTTGTGTTCATTCGTTTCCCCTTATTTAATACGTAGGCCTAATTGCAAAACGGAAAATGAACGGTTGTTGTATTTTTAAAACGCAAAGTTGAACACCAAAATTTGAATTCGAACTGTACACCAAATGCTGCGCAAAAGTATATATATAAACGAATTTTCAGATATGTGTTTGATTTTTTGCCCCTTTATTAAATATTTAAAATATTTCACAAATTAATATGGTAAATATATAGATTTGGTTTTCTGAGGCCAAATTAGAACCTGGAAATTATATTTTCCCCGCAACTACAAATGAGAAGAGCCATAACCACAGCCTACAGAAAGGTGAGTTATAGGCTGTAATAAATGTGTCTGAAAAAATAACAAGGCATTTTAATTGTTTATTATGAAACTATTGGTTTCTAAATCAGATTCGGCTAAAAACATATCTCCATCTCCGGATGCACCTGAGAGAAATGCATAATTACGTAGTCAAAAGATATTAGCTTTCGATTCAAATTTGTTCGTTTTAAATTGGACATTTAAAGCTTTAGTCTACAAAGGTTATATTGTTTCAGTTCTCGCGCTCCAGTTCACGGAGATCATGAAGCGCGCCTGATTGTTTAATTTATTTTACAAAAGCACAACGTTTTCTTGTTATTGTGAGTTTATGCAAATAAATGTATTTGCGAATAATGTATTATTATTTTCTGTATGACCAGAAATGAAAGAGTATTTTAAGTTGTTTCCACTGTTGATAGAAAACTGCAAGTGTTCGCATGGGCGTCTCACAGCCATCCAGTGCGAGCTCCACACTCCGCACAAACACTTGGATATGCGTATAAATATGCATGTTGTGTTGTGTTTATTTGTGCTTAGTTCCTTTTTTGGATAAAGGCGTCTTCTACATATGTAGGCTAATAAAATGTTACAATAATGATGATGATTATTATTATTATTTGAAGACACGGACCCAAAACACACAAAATGTCGCATTGCAGTTTTGTGAAATAATCCTTTCTCGAGTTTTTGCGAAATTGACATGTTTCCATTGTGCGGATTTTCAATTGGCAATTTCAATTTGAAGGGTAATGGAAACGCCCCTACTTTAACTGCTCTGTCCTTACCACTGTGTTTTATTTCTATAAATTAATTTCATTTCAAATGTGGTCCAACCAGTTATTAAAGGTGTTAAAAATGAACTCCAGTGTGTCTGTATCTCGAGCATGCGGCGCGTACACAATGGTTAACCAAGTATTAACCACTAAGGGCCTCGGTTAAAAGTTAATGAAAAACTTGTATGAAATACAAAAACATAATATGTAAAATAAAAAATATATATAGAAAACTGATCGATTTCTACCAAATCCTATCATATAGGGATGCGCCGATCCGATACTCAGGATCGGTATCGGCTCCAATACTGCCATTTTTGTCGGATCGGGTATCGATCAGATGAGGCCGAATCAAATCCGATATAGTGCGTATACTATTCTGTGTTATTGTTAAGTCCCACAAAAGGCACAAAAATATTCTAAAGTACCATAAAGTTTTCGTGTACTGTATTATAAGTGTTCTGAAGCCATTATGTAAGAAATAAATTAATATTTAAGTCAATAAATTCAAAATCACGTAAACTTTTCCCTCCGTTGCGGCTGTCAGTCATTCTCCATTCAGTGTTCAAACAGCGCATCGCATTCGGTTACAGTCAACGATGAAACTATCTTCAAGATGATTCAATGTTAATATTATTATACTTGATCTGTAGATAAAGGTCTATGGTTTTGCATAAAGCAACTTTATCTTGATGGACTTTATTGCTGTAACTTAATCGTGTTACTTTCTGCCGGGTGTCGGACGCTGTCAGTTAGATCACAACACTAGAGTCAGAGCTCTATAATTGTTCTTCACGCACACATTAACTGAAATTTAAAACCGTTAAAAGAAAAGGTATTGCATAGATAGATAATGTATAATCCACTCTCCATCAATATGTATTTCCTTTGTGCTTTGAACTTCTCAATGCAGACTCGACACGCTGCGCTGTTACTCCATGTGGCTTCAAGCGCATCATTCTCCGCTCGGGATGCGCATAAGCGCTTTGTGCCGCACTGTATTGAAGCCTTTAATATCATAATGCAGTGACACAATGACAGATTATTAATTGCCTTTCTTGGTCTGTCCTATCTATCATATGTTGCTGCCTTGTTAAACAGCTGTGCTATACATTTAAAACATGTTGTCTCAATTATATAGTAGCCATGGCTATATCTAAAATAATTTATCTTTTTGATTTTTGTTATCTTGTTTTTCAATAATGTATTTTACAACAATACAAAGAGCAATGTGTATTATCCACTAATCTAGTTTATAATAGCATTTTTGTCATGGATTATGATCATATTTTTTTTATTTGTTGTTTATCTTTATAATGAAGTTGTCTGTATTAGGTAGATTGTGTTTAACACACAAAAGAGTGATTATCAGTTCAACACAGAGTTATAGAAATTCTACTTGATAAAAAAAAAACTCCACTGGTATTGAATCAGTATCGGTAGATACTCAGAATTTTTGGTATCGGATCGGTTCTGAAAAAGATGGTATCGGAGCATCCCTACTATCGTATACCCCCAAACACTTGAAATATACGACATGTGTAGCATCAAACGATCCTGATACTTTTGCTTATTTTTTAAAAGCTTGATGCTGACTGCTATTCTCTTCCAATGTGTGAATGAGCGCGAGCAGTAATTTTCTTTTTTAATTCTCCTTTTGTGGTCCGAATAAGAAAGAAGAGCTAACATCATTAAAACAAGGTTGAGTAAATAATTAATTCATTTTCATGATCAACATACTTGAGTTTGTCCAGATGTGTGAGTGTTTCAGAGAGCAGCTTCACTCCTGAATCTCCTGGGTGATTGTAGCTCAGGTCCAGCTCTCTCAGGTGTGAAGGGTTTGAACTCAGAGCTGATACCAGATCAGCACAACCTTCCTCTGTCACCATACAGCAAGATAATCTACAACAACAGTAAATGTTCATGTTAGTATGCTTCATTTTTACAAATGTTTCATATATTTTTTCTAGAATTTGTGATACAGCAGCAGGGATGCAGGATATGGGAATACTGAGGGTCCTGCAGCACCCCTTATACAGGACTATAAATACAACACTGCAAAAAGTTTTTAGAAAAAATATCAATAAATCTGTGTTCTAAAATGTTCTAACCAATGTGGTTTAGTTAGGGGAGGATGACATGACCAAAATCTAATATCACGATATGAGTCATTTTAATTCATAATAACAATATAATAAACAATATACCGGTAGCTATTTTTACTTTTAAAGGGTCCTATTATTCCCTTTTACAAAGTCTTGATTTTGTTTTTGGGGTGTACTAAAATATGCTTTTATAATTAATTGTTTAAAAAAAAGCATTTTTTCCCCCATATTTTACATTATTACAGTACCTCTCCCCCAGTCTGGCCCGAACGTGCCGTTTATCGATAATATGAATATATATCTTGCCTTAGTAAAAAAAAAACAAAAAAAAAAAAACACACACACACACATATATATATATATATATATATATATATATATATTCTGGGAGATTCTGAGAGAAGAACAATAAAAGACGTCACATTGTCAGTTTGTTTTGATATCTGTTCTTGTCTGGGTTTGGTTAAACTGTGAATTAGTTCCCTTCTATCTTTCTCCACCCCCTGCCTTTTTGTTTCAATGGTTTCTGATTTGATTTGAGTTTCAGTTCAGCTTTGTCTCATTAATTAGTCTCATTAGTTTCCCTGTTTTCTGTCTATTTAAGCCTTGTGTGTCTTTCGGTTCTTTCTCAGTTCTACATTGCCCTGAGTTATTTTTTTTCTGTTCTTGAGATTATTTAGTGACTTTGAGTTTGTTTTTGAATAAAGCTGCTGCACTTAGATCCTGTTTCATCTCTGCTGCAACCACTGTGTAACATACATCTTCTGAAGAAACCCCAATTACTTTCAGGCAATACTGTTAATGTGGGACACTTGTTTTGCCAAAGTGGAATACCTCATATTTCTTCTTAAAAATTCTAGACAGGGAACTGTACTTGAATATTAACATATTGAATGAATACATGTATAGGTCAAACCTCAGTATGTTGAGTTGACAGTTTGGACTCTTCAGTCCCGTACAGAGCAGCTTCACTCCTGAATCCTGCAGGTCATTGTTACTCAGGTCCAGCTCTCTCAGGGGGGATTTTGGGGATTGTAGAGCTGAAGCCACAATTTCACAGTGCTGATCAGTGAGATTACAGGCTGTTAATCTGAAAAAGAAGAACTAATAGTATTAATTTGCTTGAAAATGCATGTACAGTACAATTTGTACAGTATTATGCTTGTGAATACAAATCCATAAATTACTCATTAAAACGAATAACTAATTCTTAGAAATTATGTTCATATAGGGCTAGGTAACATGGGCGAAACTTTTTTTTTGGCTGAAAGGCGTTATACTATATATACACACATATATATATATATATATATATATATATATATATATATATATATATACACTGCTCAAAAAAATAAAGGGAACAATTAAACAACACTTAAAAGTAAAAACAAGAAAAAAGTATTTAATAAGATTATTTCATTAATTCAGAAATATGTGTCACAGTCCTCCGTCTGCACCAGTCTGTCTTGTCTTCAGCACTACACTTCCCAGGATCACCTCGTCACCCTATCCTGTGTTCACTCCCTAATCAGCCACCTGTTCCTCGTCTTGATCATCTGTTTCACCTGTTTTCACCCCATTATGTCTGATTCATCTGTGTATTTAGTTCCCTCAGTTTACTCTGTCATGGTCGGTCGATGTCTATTGTTTGCTTGTTGTTAGCTCGTGTGGTGCCCCTGTTCCTGTCTTCCTGCCTGTTTATACATTAAAAAACCTGTTCCTTACCAAGATTCCGGACTCCTCGTTCCTCTGCCTGAACCACACCGTGACACTATGATGTGTTATTTTAGTGTTCCCTTTATTTCTTTGAGCAGTGTATATATATATATATATATAAATATATATATATATATATATATATATACACACACACACACACATACATACATACATATATATATATATATATATATATACAGACACACACACACATACATACATACATACATACATACATACATATATATATATATATATATATATATATATATATATATATATATTCTACTTTTTAAAGAAATTTCGGTCCCACTTTATATTAAGTGGCTTTAAGTACTATGTACTTACATTGAAATTAATAATTTGATATAATGGACTAATTGTGTATATACATGCTTTTACATTGTATTTATTTTTTGAAAATACCTGCATGTAATTACAGCTGTAATTAATAAATGTAATTACATTTGTAATTACATTTGTAATTACACAGTTGACCCTCCCCTTACACCTTAACCGACCCATACAACCACACCTTGCCTAACTTTACCCGTATCACACCTCAATAGCAACAAAAGTGTTTTACAATACAACCTGAACAAAATAAGTACATTGTACTTATTTTTCGATGTAAGTACATAGTACTAAAAGCCACTTAATATAAAGTGGGACCGAAATTTCTAAATAAAATAAAAAGTTATTTGAAGAGTTCAGATGCAAAAGCCTCTAAATGCCATTTGAAATTTTCTTCTTTAATGATGATTTTTATCAAACTTGTATATTTAAGTTCAGTAATTTCACTTAAATAACAATTAATAGGTAATTATCATTGCCATTTAAGTGAAATCACTGAACTTAAAAATATAAGCTTGATAAAAATGATCATTCTAGAAGAAAATTTCAAATGGCACTTAGAGGCTTTTGCATCTGAACTCTTCATTTCACATACTGCCCAATTTTATGTTCTATGTTCATGTTGAAGGCTATGAAAACAATAGTTAATTTAACAACGTAGGCTATGCTATATATACACATATATTCTGCAAAAAAAAAATTCAATCTAACATGGTAACAACATTACAACCTAAAAACCTAAGAAGCTAAATTCACTGCAACTGAAAATAAATTATAAAAGACTAAATGGTTACTGTTAAGAGACACACATTTACTCATCTGAGCTTCTACTATCTGAACAATTACAATAGTTTACATATGATTACTCCATTACAAGTCACTTTACAGTCTTTTATATATACAAATACATTTACTTCTACATATTCTACAAGTCCTACATATAGCATATTAGCATAATATTCTTATGCGATCAGGTTGTGCTCCAGTGATGTAAAAAGTCGTTCAGTGCTATTGTCCTTATAACTTAATTTTAAAAACTATATTTATTCAAATAAATTAACTTATTTTTCTTTCTTTGTTTTTTGAGTTTTCAAAAAGTAAAAAAGTGTGAATATTTTCGTAACCTAATATTTTCTATAATAAAATTAATTTAATTGGACTTCACAAAAAATTTATTTCACAAAACTCATTTTAAAAGTTTATATCAGACGTATCAGACGTGAAAAGACACGACCCGCCCACTACCTGCAGCAACAGAAGAACAAGCCCGGGCAAATTCTTCATTCTCGTCTGTTCCAGAAGTTTATTTGAACAAGGTTTTTTACGGAGCCGGATAATACTTCACGTACCTCATGTAAGTAACTCTTTGTATTGTTAAAATTGAGATTTTACCCTAATTAACGTCTTTCTGCTGCACAATCGCTCTGTCGAAGAGCACCAATTTCGAATGTGCTCTAATGTTAACGTTACCTCAAACAGTTTGTTAACTTGAGCCACACAACTTACTGTATTAATCTACGTGTGTGTGCGCGTTGTATACGTAATGTTATCTTTGAGTGATAGTTTAATGTTTCAGAGGTGTTTGTAACTTCTTCATAAACATTGAGTCCACTGCTAACGCTGTCGAAGTTACGACAGACGCACGTAGCCACAGCTAAATTTTAGCTAAGTTAAGTGATTACTGATTATCGTCGGTTGGAGATGAATGTAAATATGCCAGTGCAGCAGTTACTTTAACGAGTACACAATCTAACCAAAAACACATCGATGAGGGAGTACCCATTTGCAACTATGAGTGTGGGCACTGTTAGCTAATGTGGATTAGCATATAGCCTGAAATACACCCACACCGCCCGCGGTTAACACACCTCAACGGTGGTGCTCAAGGTGCAGGCCCATTTCTCCTCATCCAGCGTGCTTTACACGTGTTTGTCTTAACAGGAAAACTTTGTATTTGACTGTGGCACATTCACACATCTCACACCAACACACTTTGCAGTCATTCCAGTTGTTCCACTAATATTTTGGCAAGAGAGGTTAACTTACAAGTATTTAAGGCTATCTAACCATCACAATTAGTCAAAAGCTGTTTTATCATGGTAAAGCATAGTTAAGGCAATTATCCGGCATAGTTCCTCTTTCACAAAATTGTATTTTATGCATTTGTATTTTACTCATAACCCAAATTTCATATTTATATTGCTCTTTAATTATTTGGTACAGATGTCTAACTTGATATATTTATATTAATTTTGTGGATGCATTTAAAAAATACTTAAGAGAGAACAGTAGTAGACATGATGTTTCAGATTATTTTCAAAAATTCTGTGATGAACTAAAGTTAACCATTCTTGTCTTGTCCAGCAGGATAATCTTCATTTGTATTTTAAGTGCATTTTTTAATGGATTTTATCAGGCTTGTATTCAAAAGGCTAGATAAACTAACTTTATTTATTTTTATTGGCAGATGGGATGGCCCTGTAAATTGTGCAACACTGTGGTACCAGGAAAGAGGGACATTTTAAAGCATTATAGACTGCATCTATGTCTGCATGATGCAACATGAGCATCTATGTCTGCCGTGAGCCAGATGCAGTAGGAATCATCATTGAGGGAATACCAGTCCTTACCAATCCTGGAAACCTGGCCAAAGCATGCTGCTTCCTGCTTGGGTTGACATTTGCACTTAATCTTGAGTATCCATCCAAGCTTTCCAAAACATTTGAGGTGTTTCAAAGGCTTTTTGTGGGACTTGACACACTGCGCCCAAAACCAAGCCCCAAGTTCATGACCCTGAAAAACAAACTACTTGCCTAGGCACTCAGACATGACTGTCACTGCACTTGTGAACAGCTGTTTTCTTTGTCTGTTCAACATCATTGCAGATTGGACATAATGAGTGTTATGTCCAATATAACATTGGTCCAATATAACTGAATGGGACATTCAGGGTGTTGTAATGGTTTATCCTTGTCATGTTTTATCTGCACATGCACAGGTCATACTTCCTAGTGTAAAAAAGTAATTATATTTTATACACACAAAATAGACCTGCTGTTAAGCTGCTCTTTAAAAACTGGTCAGTAGGTGAGATCAGTGAGATGTTTGACTAAAGATGTTTCAAAATATTCACACACGCTGTGAAGGTATTATGCCAAGTTGAGGTCAGATGGTCATGCTTGTGACCTGTAATGTTAGTGTTAAAATGTTTCAATGTTGTGCTCACACAGTTCACTTCAAAATGAAAATTCTGTCATTTACTCACCCTCAAGTGTTTTTAAACCTGAATGAATTTCTTTCCTCTACAGGACACAAGGAAGATGTTTGAAGAACATCAGTATCCAAACAGTTAACTGGACCCATTGACTTCCATATTAGAAAAAAATAAAAAGACTACGGAAGTCAATGGGGTCCATTGACTTAACTGTTTGGTTACTGACATTCTTCAAACATCTTCCTTGTGTCCAGTAGAAGAAAGAAATTCATACAGGTTTAAAACAACTTGAGGGTGAGTAAATGATAACAGAATTTTCATTTTGAAGTGAACTATCCTTTTGAAGTGTTTTACTAACCTACTATTTACAAGCAGCTTGAAGCTGAGGTCATGTTTTGTTTAATACATGAATACAGAAGTTCTTGATTGGTTATACTATCCAGCTCATTCCCACTATTTGGATATGGCATGTGAATTGTTAGAAAAATAGCAAATGCCTGTTAACTTGATATTAAAATGTTTTAATATTATGTATGTACACAGTAAATACTGTGAAGGTGTTCTTCTAACCTGCACTTTATAAGTTGAGGTCATGATTTTTTTTAAATGCATGAATAGATGTTATTGATTAACACCATCCTGCTCATTTTGAATTTGGTTTGTAAATTGTTACTTAATTTTAAAATTTTGTAACATTATGTACACAGAACTGTACTGTGAAGGTGTTCCACTAACCTGCACTTTATTTGCTGAGGGCATGTTTTCTTGAATGCCTGAATACCAATGTTTACTGTCCAGCTCATTGCTACTGTTTTGGATATGGCAATGATTTAATAAATGTTGGAAATTGACACAGAAGCATCTATTTATTTGAAGCTATTTACACTTTCAAAACAAATAAAGGGCAAATTGATCAAAATTAATAAATCAGAACGTTATCTACTTATTTTTTTCATTTAAAAGTAACCTATTTTAATTAAGTCTAATGTGTATAAAATGACATTTTCTACATTGATAGTACTCAATTTATTGGCTTTTTCTGAAAATGCTACTTAATATTTTTGCATACATTGAAATTCACATTATTAAGTTGACTTTACTCAAAATATCAGTTAGTTCACTAAACTTGAAAAAAAATAGTTGGAAAATGTTGTCTTAATTTTATTGAGTTAGATCCAAGTAACAGTTTTAACAGTAAGTTTAACGTGCATTTTGGGAACACAACAGACACCAGTTATGCTTTATTTTCACTTCCTTTCACATAGCTGCATGATTTCCAACATTTCTGTGGACAACAGATTAGAATTTCACTAGATTTGTAATGAGAAGCATTTGCAAGCCTGTTTTCACAGAAACTGCAACCACAGCTGCTGTTTTTTTAACAAAAAATTAATACTAAAATTTAGTTGTTTACAATCCCCTGTTGTTAAAAAATTGTTTAGATAAACCAGATTAAAAACGTGTCATTTATACCAAATCACCGTATCAAGTCAGATTTACCTTTCTATTTTTTTTTCATAATCTTGCCTTTATTTTCACGCTGTGTTTCAGTAACATGTACTATAGGCTTCCATGAAACAGACAGTCACACATGTGTTGCTATTTATACAAGTATGCCCATTTCCTGAAGAAAATATTATAATAATTATCATCATTATTATTAATATTATTATTGTTTGGGTTCCTTTAACCTGAGTTTTTAAACTAATACATCAGTAATACAGCACCATTGTGACTGAAAAGTGTTGCACAACAAACTTTTTGTCAACGGTACCCTGCAACTAAACACATAAATACATATTGAAAATAACTTTCCAACTTGGAAATTTATACTGTGGTCTTTCTGAATCCTCAATTCTGATTGACTGAAAGTCAATGAAATTGATTTCCAGTCAGTCACCAGGCAGTTCCAGAAGCACATGCACACATTATACAGACAGTCACTCGCTCACACAGAGATGATCATGCACACACTGAAACATTAAAGAGCACACAAACTCTTAGGCAACACTATCCTGTGACTTGTATTAATATCAGAGAAGAAAGTACATGGGTTGTATTTTGTGTCGATTTTCTTAGTGTTGATTTCTCACAACTTGTGCATTTTCTGGATGAACCATAAACTGCAGCGCTAATAGATTCAAGGTCACGATTTTCATTAAATGGTTAGTTCACCCTAGTATTTCATGTTGGTGTGTGCAACGCACTCTTCCAGTCCCTCCCTATCAGTGATGCGCGGGTCAATGTATAAACAAACCGCAACCGACCGACGTTTTCAACTACCCGCCCGCAACTCGGACCGCAAAAAAAAGTAAAAAAAATATTGTACCCGACCCGCTTCCTGACCGAATTTTTTAAAAGTAGTAAATGCTCATCGGAGCGTTATTGGGCCATAGACGTGTAACAACACAGCATCGCAAGAAGACGTAGGCCTGGCCTACACATAACAAAGGCAAAGCCAGCACTTTGGTCATTATATTTCATTATTTCAGCAAATGTCTCCCACACTTTTACTCTTTCTATGTAAAGGACTCTATTTTGTGATGTTAGGTGGCTAGTCCACTACGGAACTCCGGCAAGAAGTATGACAGGAGACAGAAGACAGTTCAATTATTTATCTCTCCAGATGTGCCAGTATACATTTACAGCATTGGAATTGAGGTGGTAAACGTGTGGTTTAGTCTGAAATAAACAAATAAATATATCAGAATAAGTCTGAATACAGTTAACATAAATATTCACCTCAGTATACATTATTTAACATTATATATCTATATTGTCCACAGCGCGGTAAATGGCGCTAAACATATTCGCGGGAATTACACTGACATCACTCGCCTCAGAACACATTTATCAAGATATGAACAAAATAACAGCAATCAGATATACAGCTGCAACATTACTGTGTTAATATATCACTATAACAGCTAAAGATAAGGATAAATGAACTTACATTCATGCACGCACAGTTACCACTCGTTGAAGATGAAGATGCGGCAGAGACGAAACTGAAAGTAAACTAAACTGAGAATGCGCGAATGCACTCTACGTGCACTACAGCTTAATATACATTAAAGGGCTACAACCTATTACCATATAAGTATAAGGAATTTAGTACATTCTATTTGTGTATTTGCGGAGCTTCCACTCCCCAGTCTTCACCTGTTCTCTTGCCGCCTCCATCTCTGCAGACTGTAGTGATCATAGACATGGCCGGTTCGTGAACGAATCGTTCTTTTGAACCGGTTCATTTTAGTGAACCGGTCGAACCTACACTAAATCGAACGCACAGGGACAGCGGTTCTCGAATAGAACCGAGAACTGTTTAGACTGAGCTTGCGCGTGTTATCTTCGTGCCAGTTAATCAGCCAATAATGTGTAGGGCTGTATATTTCATCAAAAATTGTGTCTAGTACTAATACAAATGTTTAATTGGCATCTTTTTTCAAACGACCCGACCGACCGCGACCCGAATATCATTAAAAACATTTTTGGATGACCCGTAACTGCGGGTATACAGTATATGAGTCATTTCGGATCAACCCGCGCATCACTGCTCCCTATGAACATCTGTGTTTCTCCCAGGGGGGTAATCCATCGACCGGAAGTTGAAGCCTCGCGGGAGCTGACATCTTGTAGCAGAACTTCACTTGCGTTAGCATTCCCATTGACTCCCATTCATTTTGGCGTCACTTTGACAGTGAATAACTTTACATCTGAGGCATTTGAAGACCCCATTTGTCCTTTATTTATTTCTAAAGAAACACGACAATGTATAAATAGCTTCATTACCTTGTAGCTTATGTTATGGCCCCATAGAAGCAGTTTTAGTGAAAGTAGGCTAACGATTGCGTCATACCCACGCGACTCTCTTTTGCACAGTAGAGAGATTACCGTATGGACAGGAGAAGAAGCTCGCGCGCAATCGGGGAAACGTGGAGGCAAAATGACAAAATAATTAATCAGAATACCTAGCAGAATTGTCTCCTTCTCCTAGCTCATGGACAGCTCCTATTCACACTCTCCGCCTCTGCATGTTTCGGAAGGGAATTGTTCAGATTTCTCATGCCACAGTACTAGAAGACAGACGGGTCACTCACGTCACATCTACGTAGTCAAGCTCTGTTTGAGTCTGCGCGTCAGGGATGGAAGTGCTAAAAAAAAAATCGCCAAAAACGGGCTTCAATCGTCTCAATGGAGTTCAAATGAGATCGCTCTGTCCATTTCTTTTACTGTCTATGGTTTCTCCTCACGCACGCAGCAAATAAGCGGCAGCTGTCACGAGACAAACACTACCGCGAGACGGCTGCATGCGCGAGCACAAGTGATACTGTGTCTTTGGCCGACAAGCAGTAGTGGAGGGGAAATCCGGAGAGTCCGGACTTTTCCTGGTGGGCCGGTAGTGTTTCGAGGCCGCGAAGACCGGTCTGATATTTGTACTTTGCAAGTTCTTAGCAACACCATCCGGCAGCCTGTGCACAATATTCTCTGCAACGGTGATAGAATGAGGAACTGAATGAACTGAAGACGGTGCGCGAGCCGCAAAAGACCATGAAACTGATAGCAGCGAAAAAGAGCGCTCTGCTTGATTAAAAAAACAACAGATTTTAGTGCTAGATCTCTTATTTAATAGCAAAATAAATTAATTATCTGCTATTTAACTGGAGATGTTTTATTTATTTTTGTATTAGATGTAACTTTCACCCCAACTTTCATAGATAGCCTAGCATAAATAATTTGCAAGCTGCTAAAATAAAGCATACAAAACATAATAATTAAATAATTCATTACATTTATATAGCGCCTTTCTGGACACACAAAGTGCATTATATAGAGAGGAGAATCTCCTCAACCACCACCAATGTGCAGCATCCACCTGGATGATGCGACGGCAGCCATATTGCACCAGAATGCCCACCACACACCTATGGGGGTAGGATTGTTCCATTATTTAAAATAAATAGATCATGATCCACAAATAAACATAAAGAGATTCACAAAAATAAATCAAATTCGCAAATAAATAGATTAAGATCCACAAATAAATGTAAAGAGTTTCACAAAAAAATACAAAACTCACAAATAAATAAAATGAGATTTGCAAATAAAACTATGTATTTACAAATGTTTTTTATGCCACAAACAAAACTCTGCCTGGCATTTATTTGTTTGTTTGTTTATTTGTTTCAAGGATAGCCCCTTGAGATGAACCATCTCATTTTTGAGGGGGTCCCTTCTTTACTACAAACTGCTTTGTGAATCGGTTTCTGTGCATTTGTAAATCCCCTCATGCATTTGTGGATTTTGAAACACTTCTAGCGTCGACATGCAGACAAATCCACAAATAAGTGGACTCCACCCACCGTTTCCTCAAGCCAATCAGATCAAGCCACGCTGAGCTGACCAATCGTAGCACGTTCTCGCTACAACCAATCACGTTAGGCTTTACACTCGGGGCGGGACATGAATGTGATTCATTTTGAAGATATTTGCACCCTTGTATATCTACCTGGCGCTTCATTCAAATTGAGCTGTTTGTGTGGTTGCAACAACCTGTTTCCAGAAGGTTGCTGGAGTTTAATGCTTTTTTTATATTTCCATCAGGATTACACACAAATTATGATCACCATCCCCGAGCATAACACCCTCTACACCGGAACCAAGTGGCACGACAGCGCCTATTATCAAATAGCCCATTATATTCGTGATAATGTGGCTATACACTGGACTGGAGTAGACGCGGCGCAGCGCGACACGATGATTCATTGATAGTGAACGGATGTCCATTCTTCTTCTGAAGCATCGGCTACACGGAGGACACATCATTTGCATGGTTTGCTTTGTCCAGTGTAATGTTAGACAGACTCGCACGGGATAGACACAATGTAAGAAATGACAAAGCGGAGGATTTTGTCTTTAAAATTATAAAATAGCTAGAGATAGGACATAATAACTATTATGTAGAATACCAAATATCAGCCTAAATGACCATCACTGAAGATGTAACAGCATGTAGGATACTGGGGTTTTGAGTATATAATATTACATAATATATAACAACGTGGCCGTTATCTGATTGGCTTGAGGAAACGGTGGGTGGAGTCCACTTATTTGTGGATTTGTCTGCATGTCGACGCTAGAAGTGTTTCAAAATCCACAAATGCGTGAGGGGATTTACAAATGCACAGAAACCAATTCACAAATGCGTGAGGGGATTTACAAATGTACAGAAAGCGGTTCACAAATAAATGCCAGACAGAGTTGTGTTTGTGGCATAAAAAACATTTGTAAATACATAGTTTTATTTGATAGATTATCTATCTATAAACCTTTAAAGGCACTCTATGCAAGATCTGTACCTTAATATAACAGCTTCAAAGTCGTTTCGATGGTTAACAAAGTCATAGTAGGGCGAATCAGATAAGGAAAGCTTGGGGGGGGGGGGGGGACGCCGCCGGAAAAAACAGCCATGCAAGTTTGAGAGTGGCGCCCCTGACACAGCTCCCGAGAATCACAAAATGCTTTACGGCAACGACATCACACACATCAACAACAACATACTGTATGAAGCTACTTTCGCGCATTCAAGAAAACTCGGTCAGAAATGTCCAGAAAAAGGGAAAGAGAATCGGGCCGTGCTAGAAACCGGACAAGAGTCCACTTGGTCTGGCTTTCACTCGTTGGCGCGAGCTTAAAAGCAGCACTGGATTGTAACTGCGATGCTGACCTGCCAATCTTGTGATGGACTTGTAAGTAAATCTCTTATTTGTAAACTTGTTTGCGTTCTATGTTGTATGTTGCTGTGCTGGCTTGTAGTATGTTATTTTTTACGGTGCTGTTCATTCATCCGTTGTTGATAATTAGACCAGTTCAATAGTTCTCACATATGTCTATAGCTTTCGATTACCAGAGCTGTAAGCAGACTTCCTAACAAACAATCGTTTCTCTTAGGCTACGTTCACACTGCAGGGCTTAATGCTCAATTCCGATTTTTTGAAAAAATTCGATTTTTTTGCAAGGCCGTTCACATTTCCAATTAAATGCGACCTTTTTTGATCTCCTGTGTGAACGTGAAATGACCCAGAAGTGACCCGCATGCGCAGAAGAGTAATCAACGGTCAACGACGTCACTTGTTTGCGGAATAGTTTTTTTTTTCCATGTTGCGAGCTTTTGTTTTATTATTATTATTATTGCCACAGCCCATATACAAACACAGACAACAATTATTTTATCAACGGGCAAAGTTTGCACATAAATGTAAGATTTTTCTGATCCTCACCGACGTCGTCATAAAACCCGTTTAATTGATAGTGCGCGTCCTCCTTGCTTTGTCACCGGCGGCCGCGGTGCGACACTGGTGGCTGGTGTTGCCAGATTGGGTGTTTTTCGCTACATTTTAAGGCATGTTTACATGTGTTTTAGCCAGGTTTTCGCCTGGAAGGCTCTATAGAAATCAATCTGGCACCCTACTGTACGAAGTTATTCTGACAGAGAGCGCACGTTCACAGACACCAGAATTAACGTGTTCACAGTAATGTTCATCAGGCAGTAATACAGTATATGAACGCGTTCATGCACTATCGTTCATTGAACGCGTTCAGGCACAACACTGAGGAAGAGACACGTCTGCAGCGGCCCATAACAGTGCAGAAACACGTTGGAGTTAGCGTGTATTGGCTAGCTACAGGTGCGAGCAATGACGTGCGGGTCGGATATATGTGACCTGGCCGTTCAGATTGAAGTCGCATTTCAAAAGATCGGATACATATCGGATTTAGACCACATACCCAAGTGGCCTGGGTCGCATTTGAAAAGATCGGATCTGTGTCGTTCAGACTGTCATGAAAAAATCAGATACAGGTCGCATAGGGGCAAAAAAAATCGGAATTAGGTCGTTTCAGCCTGCAGTGTGAACGTAGCCTTAGTCTTGTTGTCTTTTTTCGTTATGTTTTATTGCCGAGGTTGCCACAAGAGCTAGTTTGCCAGCTGAACTCAGGTGTTGTGATGTGTATTTATCACGTAACTTTAGTCCTGTGTCTGGTTCGGATTTCTTATGTTGTGCGTAAGTTACTGTTATATAAACTTTATCTGACTAACAGTGCACTTCCCAACTGCAACTTTACTTCAAATTGTGTTGATTATGAATCAATTAAATCTTGACGCTGTTTATGTTGATTCTTGCGATTATCATGAGGACAAGTCAATATCTCACATAATTATTAGGACATATATTAGCCTAGAGGTTGTAAATAATTGAACACAATTTGCTGTTATGATAAATTGTAATAATCATGTCTAATGAAATCATAAAGGCCAATGTTATGAAATAATGTGACGTACATTTAACTTTATTGATGTCATCTGACATTTTGTAATGTTTACATTAACATAAATGAAATTATACAGTAGTCCAAACACTATAAGCTATTTACTTCTGATTTTGCATGAATCATGTAAAAACGTTATAAGCAGCAAACGCGATAGGCAACTTTATTATTAAATCTTAAATCTTGACAGTAGTTCAGTAGACATGCAGTAACAGGGGGAATAACGGTTATTTACGACACAGCGGCTCTAGAGGTCACTGTTTTACAAAAAAATATGAGACTGCATGGTGTGGCTTTAAGTGTCTACTTTGTGGGTTAATACTTGACGTTAAATGCATTGCAAGTTACTTTGGAACAGAGATGTATAAAGTACTAGAAACCCAGACTTGAGTAAAAGTACAAGTGCTCTATCAAAAAAGTGACTTGAGTAGAAGTTGAAGTACTCTTTAAGCACCACACTTAAGTATAAGTACTAAAGTATTCAACATTTTTTGCACTTAAGTATTACAAGTAGTTTATTTTAAAATTCACTACTTAAGTACTAAAAGTAAAAGTACAAGTATTGTGTCATTTAATTATTAAAGAAAGTAGTCAAAAGTTTGAACTAGCAATCAAATAAGGCGATTTGGCGGGATACAAATTTGCTTTGGCGGCCGCCAAAAAAATGTCATTGCAGGAAAGCCCCTGAATTAGTTGTCAATGTCTGTGTCAATCAATACCATTACCCTATAAAACGGGCGTGTGATTTAAGTAGCATGAAAGCCAACTTCATCAAACCTGATAACAGAGCCATCTACCGCTCTGGAAACGATAATGCGGGTTTGGAATGATTCACTACATTTTTATAATTGTAATGAGTAACTAGCAGAACATTAAAAAAAATTATCGAAGTAGAAGTATTAAACTCATCGATAAATATCTACTGAAGTAAAAGTATGAGAAAAAAGCAATAATCTAGTAGAGTACAGATACAGCCTTTTTGTACTTAAGTACAGTAGTGAAGTAGTTCTACTTCGTTACTATAGATCTCTGCTTTGGAATAACTAGCAGGTTTTCAGATGATAAAGAAAACACAGCTAATAGTCTGGAAAAAAACAAAAACAAAAAAAATGGTAGGCTGTTATAAATTATTCCCCACTTTGAGAACCACTGAGTTAGATGACGCTATCCTAGGGCGTAATCCATCTGGTGCTTTACCTTTATCGTCAGTTAGATGACGCAGGTACGTTTAGGTCTGGGTTAGGGTTAGATAGCGTCCTCTAACTGACGTTAAAGGGTGCCCTAAAGCGTCGGATGTTGACGTATGGTCAAAAGCGTCAGTTAAGCCTTGTTTATACTCGACGCGTCCGCAAGAGCACGAAGGGCGCGCAGCAAAAATGACGTCATTGCGTTTTGAGCGGTCGTGCGCATTGTGTGCGCAAAACCCCATATCGCCTGGCGGCGTCCACAGCACTTTTTATAACATCACGCGCGGTGGCGCATCCGAAGATGAACGACTTCAAGCCGAATCTGGCCAAACTGGGACGATCTGTACCAGCATGTTTATGATCCTTCTATACACAGAGACTTTTGCATTGATGGGCGACCATAAAATCTCTTTTTGTGAACAGGAACACATTTGCATTAAGCATCTAGTTTGCACTTGTCTAAAGTAATTGGTTACATTTACACAATGAGCCTACAATAGCAGAATTGAGCCCTGCTGGTGAAATTAAGGTTTAAACACTCCCCAATAAGGCTTCAGTTGTTTAACTAGTTTATATGCAGTGAAAGTAGCCTACAATAAACCTACTGCATTTACTCTTTTATGAATTATTAAACTACCAAAAAACGGCAAACTACTTATTCACTGCTGATTCCTGGTGGTTTAGATGAGAATTACTCCGAGTCGCCCCCTGTCGTTTCATAGAATAGCACAACGGCGAGCGCGTCAAGTATAAACGTCTCGTCAATCACGTTGTGTTGTGTTGTGTGAACAGCTCAACAACTTGAACACTCCTGAGAGCAAGTCATGTAGTGTGAACCGCACAGTTCAGCCCAACGTTTTAAAATCATGTAATGTGAACAAGGCTTAAGAAGGTTTGCTTTGATTTGCACAAAGTCAGTAGTTTGCCTGAGACACTATGTGTAGAAAGAATTCAATAAGACGGCAGACATGACTGCAAATTTTTGTATTTCAAAAGCAATAATCAGGGTTCGTACACCTTTTCCAAGGTCAAATTCAAGCACTTTTCAAGCACTTTCAAGGTCCATTTTAAAGTTTTTTTCCAGGACCTTATTCACCGTAAATTACAAACCAATACATAGTAAAAAAATATTATTTTGCGGTTTTTCCACATTAAAAGAGATAGTATGAAATAAACAGGCAAAATTGTGTTTCGTAATAGCAGAAGGATCAGATATTGAAGCAAAACAGGTTTTATTTTTCAAAATGTTGTTAGAGGATTTGATCCAAATGACATGCAGTAGGGGTGGGCGGTATGACCAAAATTCTGCTTCACGGTATGACTAATTTTATTTCACGGTAACGATATATTTCACGTTATAGTTATTTATACATGTAGTTATTCTCCAAAAATCATCATAAAGGGCTTTGTATAGGCTACTAAATAAACCCAAATACTTCAGAAATGAAAAGTTATTTTCCTTGTTTGACTCTTATTTGGCAAATAATTTATTTGGCAAACTATTTTGATAGCTAAATATAGTGAAAAAAACATTTTAACTTTTAGAAGAACTTCCCCCAACTGACTGATATTAAATACAACTCATAGGTGCAATTAAACTTTAAATAAAGTGTTGCTGAATCATTTTTCAATCTCATGTTATTGCTTTACCTTATCAATCAGTTTATAATATCTAAATATTTTATTTTGAACTATTCTATTCATAATAATTTAGTAACTTCCTTTTAATTTGGTAGGATAATATTAGCAATACTATTATGTTTAAATGTGTTCCCCGGTACATTTTTTGCCATGTCTGCTTATTATACTTCGTTTTTTAAGGGATGTGTTCTGCTCTTTTTGTGATATCTGGCAACCCGTCACCTGGAGCTTTCAAGAGATGTTCAGAATCAGTTGTGTCAAGTTCAGAAGTGAGAAGGAGAGCAGCAGTATGAAAACCGTACAGCAGCTACTGTTAATGTTGACTAAGCAGTTATACACATCTATTTTATACACACCTTGTAACTGCGTCATTATTTAATATGTTACCACAGCCGGGGTACACACTGAAACACCTAGATCCCTCTCAGTGTGTGTGTGTGTGCGCGCGTCCTTTGCATCAGTAAAATGCGATCGGTTCATTTGATTTGAGCGTCAGGTTGTTTCACGGATCGAATCAAATGAAGATTTTATCAGCTGGTTCAGAGGCCAATTGTTTAGAGTTAGAAATGTATAATTCGCGCAGCATATTTAGTAATTTTGCCTCAGGTACCGAATCCGAGACTACCTGGAGGAGGTGCTCCGAGTTCGGCTGCTCCCGAACCATGCCGCGGTTCGCGTGAATGGGAAAGAATCACGGACAGGACTCGGGTGCGCACTTAGTAAAGTGACCTGTGCATACGTTTTACTTTTAGCTGATTATGACGTAAAATAAAAACACATGTATAAGGGATGATAGTGTTGATGATTTACCTTGGATACGAGCGAGAGTAAGTCTACAGTGTATTCGCACACACATATAGCGCGTGGACTCAGCCTAACAAATTATTAGAAGTCCACTGTCTCCTGTGTTTGCAATCAGCAGAGAGCCAAATGCGATACACAGTAAACCTGTTGTTCACTCAGCTGCGCATAATAACAACACAATATATTGACCCGTGTTCTGTTTTCTATCATGCGTCGTGCACGTTTGTGATGACATAAGATGCACGCAAACGCACCAGGATTTGATAGAATCAAGTTGAGTGTGAAACAAGGCCAACGCTGCGGGGGGCGCCGGTAACAAACGCGCTCGGGCTGCAGCAAACGATTTATTTTGCCATTTAATAAACAAAATATTCAGTCAGATAGGTATTTGTTGTGAAAGAAACAGTTACAATTTCAAGCACTTTCAAGCATTTTATCCAAAATTTAAGCACCTTTCAAACCTTCGAAAACACAACATCAAAATTCAAGCATTTTCAAGGATTTTAAGCACCCGTACGAACCCTGAATAATTGTTTTTTTTTTAAAATATAATAAATGGAAAGTGCCTTCCAAAACACATTCAATATCATATTATGTTGTATAAAGAAAATAAAAAGGACATGAGCAAATATAAGCATCACAAAGATGTGTTTGGAAAAAAGAAAAAGAATGTTTGTAAAATTAAGCATCGCAAAGATGCGTTGTGTAAGTTACAAGAAAAAGACAAAGAAAGCTGTCAGAAGGACAGCTCATGAAGAACCAATCATGTTCAGAAAGGAATGTTCAAATTCAGAGGAACAGTTCAGAAGAACCGTTAATAATAAAGATTGAGAACATTCGGATCAGTTGTGCTCCATTTTTGGAATACTTGAATCCTATTTTTTGTGGAATACTTGATGTGGCCCGGCCTGACCCAGACTCTACCTCCAACGGCCCCCAGTTAAGTTGAGTTTGAGACCCTTGGCATTCCCTCTGACTATTCTCGACGACCACACTCCTGTCCGGTAGGTGGCGGTAAATGCACCTTAAGTTGGTTTGTCAACCGCCAGTTAAACTCTAAAAGAACAAGTCCTGTGCTGGTTCGTTGTCCATGTTCCCTCGTGTTTCTTGTGTAATGCCATATGCCTGTCTTGTTTTCCCCCACGGAGACTTTTAGTTTGTTTATTTATTTAATAAATATCCTATCTGCACTTGAATTCTCGTTTCATTTTTTGTCTTCTGTGACAATAACAAAAACAATGAAATGCCACCATTCACATACACACAGCAGACATGATCAACATACTTGAGTGTGTCCAGATGTTTGAGTGTATCAGAGAGCAGCTTCACACCTGAATCTCCTGGGTGATTGTAGCTCAGGTCCAACTCTCTCAGGTGTGAAGGGTTTGAACTCAGAGCTGATGCCAGATCAGCACAACCTTCCTCTGTCACCATACACCGAGATAATCTACAACAACAGTAAATGTTCATGTTATTGTGCTTCATTTTAACAAATGTTTCAGATATTTTTTCTAGGATTTGTGATACAGCGGCAGGGATGCAGGATATGGGTATACTGAGGGTCCTGCAGCACCCCGTATACAGGACTATTAATACAACACTGCAAAAAGTTTAAAAAACAAATCAAATTATTTTATGCTCTAACCAATATGCAGTTATGTGAGCAGCCAGCTGTGGCCTATATGAAACAAATTTTATTTCATAATAACGAAATACATCACAGTATAATTATTTTCACTTTAAAGGGTCCTATTATTAAGTCTTGTTTTTGGGGTGTACTAGAATATGCTATCACAATGAATTGCTCAAAAACACATTTTTCACATATTTTAAACCATTAAAGCAGTGGTGGCACACCCTGTCTGGCCCGTATGTGCCGTTTATTGCTAATATTAAGATTTCTCTTACCTTAGCCAAAAAATAAATACAATATGTGACCCTGCCTGTGAAAACCCAGCTAAAGTCATTTTTTTGTGATTCACTGTTTTCTACATACAATCATCCTACATAATGTAAAGAACATTCTGTGAAAATATAACCTTGATATCTTTAATATTGACTGAGTAAGGCTGTGTCAAAGATTTGCTAAATTCCGGGCTCAGAAAATCATGTTTTGGAGAAATTCCATTTTTTAAAAAAGCTTATTTTTAAAACTGCAACACATTTGATCCATAATTATCCTCCATATGTGCCATATACCACATTAAAGCTGAGATTCTCCCTTTTTTAGTGATATATGACACATTTTGGGGAAAATTCTTAAAGTTTTATAAAACAGGCCTATTTATTATGATGTGCATGTCCAAAAAGCTAAAAACATTGAAACGAATGGGGCCATCACAAGAGCTTGATTGTAGCAACAATTATCATGTCAATTCAGTGGAATGATTTGTATAACTTTATTAGTAAAATTAAATATCAGTGCAAATATAATATCAATAATATATCACTATCAAATAATTAACATGTAAAATTACGGCAGAAAATCTCATTCTCTTACTGGGCCACGGTGTAACATTGAGTAAATCTGGAGTAAAAAAAAACTTTTTTAAAAAAAATTTAAAAAATAAGTCAAGGGATAGTTCACCCAAAAATTTTAATTCTGCCATTATTTACTCAGCCTCATGTTGTTCCAAACCAGTTTGAGTTTCTTTCTTCTGTTTAACACAAAATAAGATATTTTAAAGGATGCTGGTAACCAGACAGTTGGCGTTGACAGACTTAGTAGGAGGCGAAAAAACACTATGTAAATAAATGTGTGCCGTCAACTGTCTGGTTACCAGCATTCTTTAAAATATCTTATTTGTGTTTAGCAGAAGAAAGAAACTCATACAGGTTTGGAACAACATGAGGGTGAGTAAATTATGACAGAATTCAAATTTTTGGGTGAACTATCCCTTTAACAGGTCAGTCTCAAATTTCGTACACATTCTAAAATTTTCTAGATGCAAAATATTTAATAATCTCATAGATTCTATTCACAAAAGTCTGTGATCCTTTTTTTGATTTAGTGGTTTCTTCCCCAGAGTGCAAGTGACTTCGTATTTGTACTAAAACTACCATGTCTAGTACAGTATTGTCCATCTACAAATGACTCATCCTGAGTGACAGCAACCCTCCCTCCTTGAAAAATGAAGAACACTTTTCAGCATTGAAATACTTGCAGTTGCAAGAGAAACTTATTTTCAGTTTCACATCTGGACTTCCAGCATTAGAAGCAAATTCTTCTTGTTGGTGTTCCCTCTTCAGATTCGCCAGTCTATAATAGGTTGAGGTTCAATCACCAAAACTGGCTCGTCCTCATCATCATGTTGGTCACTGCCTGAAAAAACAAGGATATTTTTTTCAATTCAAAGCAAGAGACCTAAATGGAGAACTAAACATGGGGGGCGGGGGGATTTATCCATTTTAAATCCACATTTAAAATGAATAATGAAGCATTTTATATGAAAATATTAGACTGGATCTGATTAATTGAGGGGAGGGCATAGGGACAAGAAACAGGTATGGCTACATGGCCCTGGCTTCAATTCAGAGTAATCAAACATAAAGATCATGTCATAAAAGTAATTAATTTAAGCTGACTCAATTCCAACCAACAAATGTAATTAACATTTAAATCCACTATGTTTGCATCATAGTTTGAATTCTGTGTTAGCATTACATTGGCACTGACAGTATATTACATATTCAGCATTAAAAAAATTATAATGACAAAAACTTACCGTCAAATTCCTCTTCAGTTTCGTCAAAGAATGTGTCCTGTTCACCATCACGATTATCCTCCAGAAAATAATCCGCTATAAAACCGCTTAAATCATAATTTGGCCAATTCCACCGAGATTAATATCTAACAAGCTGTTTAAGCAATCAGACATTTTACGTTCTTGCACATGCTTCGGTGCTGCCATGTCAGATGTCAAAACGACGCAGTTAACAGTTAATCCAGCAAACGAATTATATTATTGACACTTATAAGACAAAAATATAATATAATATAATAATATTATTGGCAGAATACAGAGCTACAAAACACATAAGCTGTTCTTAAGTTAAATGTTTGGCGATGACACGTAAACACCTCCAGAGAGATCTGAACCGGCCGGCTGAAGTGAAGTCGCTTTTTTTCCATTGTGTTGACCTGATTGCCACTCGTGCGGATTGATTTTAAGGTCTGTTTACTCTTTCTAATAGAAAATAAGTCAAAAAGAAGTTCCTGAACTGAATGATAGGAATCAGCAAGTGTTGTTGCGCTGAAAAATAAACCCGGATACGATTGAAATCAATGTTAAAGCCCGCGTCCGGTTTTTTTTTTTGCTGCGCAAAAGTATAACGTAGTGTCAATAAAATCATTAATTTTAGTATTTATCATGTTATAAATTAAAATTTGAGTATTGAATCTCAAAACCCTTGTAATAATCTATCATTTACAGCAATAAACACACATTACCTATTTTTGTCATTTTTATGGGTATGACTACTTTGACGCTCTTTTATTCATAATTAGATTCTGCAACTTTAGCCGGGGTTCCACAGGCGGGGTCACATATAATAATTATATAATTTAAAAAAAAAAATAAAAATTAAAACTGGGAAGAAGAACATTAAAATACGTCTTCTGAAGAAAATTACATTCAGGCAATACTGTGGGACACTTGTTTTGTCAAAGTGGAATATCTCATATTTCTTCTTTAAAATTCTAGACAGGGAACTGTACTTGAATATTAACACATTGAATGAATACATGTATAGGTCAAACCTCAGTATGTTGAGTTGACAGTTTGGACTCTTCAGTCCCGTACAGAGCAGCTTCACTCCTGAATCCTGCAGGTGATTGTTACTCAGGTCCAGCTCTCTCAGGGGGGAGTTTGTTGAGTGTAGAGCTGAAGCCACAATTTCACAGTGCTGATCAGTGAGATTACAGGCTGTTAATCTGAAAAAGGAGAACTAATAGTATTAATTTGCTTGAAAATGTATGCACAGTACTATTTGTACAGTATTATGCTAGTGAATACAAATCCATGAATTACTCTTTTTTTCTTTTTTGGCTGAATGGCATAATACAATATAAATATTTTCAGACTGATCTCATGAAGTAGCGTGTGTATGACAATTCGTATTTCCATTTTTGGCGTGCTATCAAGTAGCATAATCGCCTTTCAGTGTGTTTATGAACGCCGTTGACTTAACGTTATATAAATATATGACTTACCTCAACCCCGTCCCTAAACCTAACCGTCACTGGGGTTAATGGCATTTATGACTGTTCCCTTACCATCCTAGGTAAAAAAAAGATATAACTTACCTCAACCCCATCCCTAAACTTAACCGTCACTAGGGTTAATGGCATTTATGACTGGAGATTTGACTGCGTGTTCAGACACGCGGAATGACGCGGACGTTAATGGCGTAGACATATACGCATACACGCGGATACACGCGGATAGCACAAAATGCGTGGAGATAACACGCCACCTGACTCGAAAGTGGCGTATATGTTTACGCAAAAGTCATGATGTCATGTTGATATTTTGGTATTTTCTCATTTAGAAATTTCTAAATAAAATAAAATGTTAATTCATATCCTGCCCAATTTTGTCCTACAAACAATTTACATGTTGAAGGCTATGAAAAAAAAGATAATGTAACCAAGTAGGCTATGCAAAATATACATACACTCTTAGAAGAAAAGGTTCTAAATAGAACCTTAAAAGGTTCTAAAGCGCTACGTATTTGGAACCCCTAAAATGCAATGCATGTGAATGATCACAAAATTCAAGATATGGGGGTTAAAAAAATGTAATTAATCAATATCACACAAAGAGTGTCATTTCAGTTTCTATCCTCCAAAAATCTGCATGATTAAAATGTGATATTAAGTTACTACAACAGTTTAATAAACAATAATTTAACCATAACTACAAAATGGTGCAGAATAATGTAATATATGTAAGGGTTAATGCCCGACGAGGTGTCCATTGTCAGGTTTTAATGGACGTCGGCGAGGCGTGAACCGGCCGACGCGCAGCAGAGGACGGTTGCCTCCGCCGAAGTCCATTAAAACCTGACAATGGACACCTCGAAGGGCATTAACCCGCTTATACCATGGTCACTTGCCAAATAAAACATTTTTAAAACATTAGCTGCTAGTTTATATTTTAATTAGGCTAAATCTCGTTTTTACAAATAATAACTTGCCTGGTTTATTTAGCAACCGGCGTGAACCGGCCGACGCGCAACAGAGGACGGTTGCCTCCGCCGAAGTCCATTAAAACCTGACAATGGACACCTCGAAGGGCATTAACCCGCTTATACCATGGTCACTTGCCAAATAAAACATTTTTAAAACATTAGCTGCTAGTTTATATTTTAATTAGGCTAAATCTCGTTTTTACAAATAATAACTTGCCTGGTTTATTTAGCAACCGGAGATATTTATAGTCCGCTCAGCATGTAGAACTATTCAGGTTAAAAAATGCATTTTTTTTTCATGAAACACAAAAGGTAGGCATAGTTATTTTTTTTACACATAAAACAATTAATCAAACAGGCTTCTTAGGCTTGAAACGCTGTACTCTCCTCCTGCCTTGGTTGTCTGGACAGCTGCGTAAAACTCCCACAGGGTCTCATTCAGAGCAGCAGCGTGTAATTTTCTTTGTGACGTTTCTCCGTTTTATTTACATTTTTTCTTTCTTCAGCAGCATCCCAGTCGTCAAAGTTGTCATATTGTCCATAAATTTTAAGAAATAACGAAGTCGCTCATTGTTGTATTAGTAATAGGGCTGTCGCGGTAACCGCAATATTGTAGTACCGCGCTTCTGACAAGACAACCGCAGAGGATTGCACGTAACCGCAGCAACCGCGATATTCACGTTTTTTTTTTTATAAGGCTATACCCTTCTTGTTTTGAACGTAATGCATGTGTATTAAATGTTAAACGAGTTCATAATGATAACAAGACTGTTTATCATGGTGATGTGTAGCCTACAGGCTTCACACAGATAGTGAATGAGAGAGATCAGCAGAGCGCGTGCAATTACCTGCCTCTGTCTTTAAAGTCGTGAAAAGCTTGTCGTGTCAAAGGGAAGCGAAATATTTGTTGCATCATCATTTTAACGTTCTAATAATATCAGTGAGTCACGAAATAAAATCAGTGAGTCACGCATTGAATCAATGGGTCTCTAATAAGTGAAGCATCAGCTTCAGCAGGCCCGGCTACAGGATTAAATGACTGAGGGGGCATGTGAAATTGTTAAGGGGGCTTAACTTTATACCATCAATGAACAATCAACACACCTTGCTTTGGAACAACAGATTTTTAAATGCAGCGCTCCATAACACACTCCGTATGCAACCGCTTAATAAAAAGATAAGCCAGCATAATTTTTTATTCATATATAAACTCTTTCATGCTTAAGTTTAAAATATTCCGACTTACTCCCCAGAGTGAGTTTTTATTTTAGAACGTTCCCCCTTAATGTTTCCATGGCAACGCGTCATATTTGTCACGTGACACCATAGCCACAATGAATGACAGATGTGTATCGCTTTTATTTCATTTTTCCTTTTTTATTTAAAATATTCACAAACTTGCTTACCATGTCATCAACTATCTGATATTCCAAATGTCAAAAATGTGTAAGTGAGTGTGTTTGGTTGTTTAAAACCTTTATAAATAATCTTGATCTTTATCTATAACGTGAGACGACACCACATTTATTTGCGCCGCAGTTCAGAGAGTCCTGTCAGTCATCATCAGTTTCTCCCGAGATATATGCAAGAAAGTGGCCGGTGAACTGTGAGAAGAATAAAGTAAACTTTATAGTCATTTCCACTATGTTTGTCTGATATGAATAACACACGTTGGCAAATTATATTTGAATAGATTGTTATTGCTGCTTCCACAGACATCCGTGTGTATTTTACAAACTCCAAATGTACTGTTTTACTAGTGCTTAAGTGAATTTCAATGTCTGAAACCTAAAATAAACATTATGAGGTTGAAACACTGCATAGTTTTGATATATGACAGCGCTGTCCGTCCGTCTCTGGCTCAGTGCCAACCAACGCGAATCTGGTAGTGATGTCACGTCACTGAACATTTTACATCCCTTATGGGACTGTACCGCTCAAAAGGTTAAACATTTCATTTGTAACCATGAATACAAAAATGAAACTGAGGGGGCACAAATGAGATCTGAGGGGGCAATGCCCCCTTTTGCCCCCTCGTGGCGCCGGGCCTGAGCTTCAGCGTTGCCCATGCGACGCATTGCTGCTCAGCTGAGCCTTGAAAAGTTGAACATCAATGTGAGAAATAATTAACATATTGTTTCTTTACATCTCTTTTAATGAATCAGCTTTTTTAAACGTGTTCGTTGAATGAACGGTTCAATGACTCGCTCAAAGTCCGTTGTCATAACAATATGCGCGCTGAGTGAAAGTCTTTCAATGCGCATAAACTGTAGACGCTGTTTAGTTTCGGTTACAATGCTTACTGAAAATGTCCTCGTTTTTGTCCACATCGTAAACTTTATTTATATAGCAACAAAAACATATAAATTAAATAAATAAATGGCGGTAATACCGCATATCGCGCTATTGAGCCACTCAATATTACCGCAAGGGAAATTCCATAACCGCGACAGCCCTAATTAGTAGGCTATGTAATATCTAACTAACGTTAGATGTTTGTTTTGATAGAGCAAATTGTTAACGGATAATTTGACTGCCTGTTGCTATGGTTACTCACAGCTGTTGTAGGCAGCGCATTTATTTATTAATTTCGAATGGTAAACAGGCAGTTTCACCAGAACTACTTTACTAGGTGTCCTCTATCACTTTTTAACGGACACCCTGCAGCCAATCAGAATCGAGTATTAACCCAGACCATGGTATAAGAATGAATAATAGCCTTTAAAGAACCTTTGTGCCAAAAGTGTTCTTTCTTGTCATTATTGAACCTTTTTTAGCATAAAATGTCCTTTGGAGTTGAGTAAAAAACCCTATGCTACATATATAGAACCCTTTTTTCTAAGAGTGTACTGTATATTGTGCAAAAAAAAATCATTCTAACATTGTAACAACAATATTATAATCTAAAAACCAAATTATTTTTTTTAAACTGAAGCTAAATTCTCTGCAAATGAAAATAAATAATAAAAGCACAGATTAAACGGTAACTGATAAGAGGCATACATTTACTGATATGAGCTCAGTATATTAGCCAGTATATGATACTCCATTACAATGGTCACTTTACAGACTTATATTATAAAAAACACATTTACTTGTAGTCTTGTAGTTTACAGTTCTACATTTAGCACATTTAATTTCCAACAACAAATATTATAGAAAAATATATATTTCAGTCATAATTATGCCGCTCCTATTCTGTTATGCTACAGTATGTCTGTATGGCGTGCAGCAGCACTTGTTCACTGAAGTCTCTAAAGTTTACTGAAGACTTGATTGCATAAGGTTTGTCCACTCCTGATAGCAAAATGGAAATATTTTTGCATGGCCTTCCAACATTTACATATGGAGAATATACCTGTGAAATGTAAGTCATGCACTGAGGAAAATATGTATCAAACGCATTAAACAGTAAAAGTTTTTGTCAGAGCATCTGAAGGGGCAAGCGGTGTTAAACTATATGCATTTACTATATATTAAGGTTCAAAATAACTCATAAGGTAAAGCATATCTCATTTAGGACAATGGCATTTGTTCCTGCAGATTTGTATATTTTCACACTCACAGAGCTTTTCTGCAGTTCCTCACAGCAGGTACCAGTCTCCATTTACCCTCTTTTGATTTGATGTTCTTCATGAAGTTTAACTCATCCATCACCTCCTCTGACATCAGGATCATGTTTGCCAATGTTGAGCATTGTGCAAGAGAGAGACTTTTTGTTTTTGTTTCAGAGTTTAAAAATGCCTGCATTTCTTCAAGAACAGAATGATCCTTCATCTCAATCAAGCAGTGTGACAGATTCATCCATCTTTCAGGACTGACGTTGTTTTTTTGACCTCGTTTGAGGTTTTGGATTATTTTCTTGTTGCTCTCTGGGTTGTTCTCTGTGTGAATCAGCACATCCTGTAAGAGTCTCTGGTTGGACTCCAGTGAGATGCCATGAAGGAATCGAAGTAAAAGATCCAGGTGTCCATTTTTACTCACCAAGGCTTTATTCATTACATCCTTCAGAAACACATCCAGAGGAACATTTTCACACTGTTTTCTGAACTTTTCTGTGAGGAACTCTTTCATAACTTCACTCTTCTTGTGTAAATAACAGAAAAACACATACAGTGCAGCAAAAAACTCCTGAAAGCTCAGATGTACAAAGCTGTAAACCTTCCTGTGATAAATCACAGATTCCTCCCTAAAGATCTCAGTGCAAATCCCAGAATACACTGAGGCGTCAGTGACGTCTATGCCACTCTCAATCAGGTCCTCCTCATAGAACATCACATTGCCCTTCATCAGCTGATTGAAAGCCAGTTCAGCAAGTTTCACAATCACGTCTCTGTTGGACTGCAGGAGTTTCTCTGGATCTCTCTCTTCATACTTCTGGTTCCTCATATGAGTTTGAATGAGCAGGAAGTGTATGTACATTTCAGTCAGAGTTTGAGGGATTTCTGCACTCAGATCTTGTTTCAGGATGTTTTGAAGCACAGTGGCTGAAATCCAGCAGAAGACGGGTATGTGACACATGATGTGGAGGCTTCTTGCTCTTCTGATGTGAGAGATGATTCTGCTGGCTTGATGTTCATCACTGATTCTCTTCCTGAAATATTCCTCCTTCTGAGGCTCATTGAATCCCTGAATTTCTGTCACACGGTTGATGTATTTGGAGGGGATCTGATTGGCTGCTGCTGGTCTGGTGGTGATCCAGATGAGAGCTGAGGGAAGCAGATCTCCTTTCATGACGTTTGACATTAACACACCCACAGATGAAGACTCAGTCACATCAGAAACTTTCTCACTGTCTGAAAACATCAGTGTCAATCTGCTTTCATCCAGACCATCAAAGATCAACACAACTGTACATTCATCATACATCTCTGAGTCCAGATCTCGAAGTTCAGGATGAAAGTCCAGCAGAAGTCTGTGAAGACTGTACTGATGATCTTTAATCAAGTTCAGCTCTCTAAATGGAAGCACAAACATGAAATCTACATCCTGATTGGCTTTTCCCTCGGCCCAGTCCAGAATGAACTTCTGCACAGAGACGGTTTTCCCGATTCCAGCGATGCCTTTAGTAAGAACAGTCTTGATTTTGTCTTTCTTCTCTCTTCTCTTCTCCTCATATCCTGGTTCAGGTGAAGGATCAAAGATGTCATTGCAGTTGATTGGAGTGTCTTGGAGGGTCTTGTAACTTTTCTCCATCTGTAGCACCTCATGTTCTTCATTCACTCCTTCACTCTCTCCCTCTATGATGTACAGCTGTGTGTAAATCCTGTTCAGGAGAGTCTGATTCTCTTGTAGTTTGATTCCCTCAAATACGCTTTCATATCTGTTCTTCATGCTGGTTTTGTGCTGGTCTTTGACTCTCTGAAGATCATCATGCACTGGCTGGTGAGAATCGAGCTGCAGGGCTGCTTCTGTGTCACGATGACTGATGTGTTTCTGACAGGAGGAGGATGTGCTGGTCTGACAGGACACATCTCTGATCCAGTCAGATCTCTCACCACTGAAAACACATTAAAACAAACAGAAAATACATTTATCAAAATAGAGAAAATATGTAAATATCTTTAATATGGAAAGACGTTATTAAAAATCATACCAAAACCAAAATGATAAAGAAGTGTTTGTTTAATAAACCCCTTTTACAAATAAGAAATCTATTTGATTTCATGACAAAGTTCTTCAAGGTTCTGTTCCCCTCCAATATTTTACAATTTGTACATCTCCCCCCTTACATAACAAAAATATATGGGAATATACTACAAAATACAATGCAATGTATTACTAATACATTTCTATATATGGGAAACTATGGCTTATATTTTTCAATATACTGCAATATATCCATTGGCCATGTAATGATACATAAAATATTTTCAAAGGAAGATAAAAATAGCATAACATGTAATTGTGGCCAGCAGGACAAGGCAGAGAGCCATGAGAGAATGTGTGATTACTGATGACCGTATCTCATATCTCTCATGGAGGAGCTTCAGAAGCATAAAAGGAGGAGCAATGACAGTGAAGGACGAGAGAGGATCAGGCCTGGATTTTAGGGCTGTGCTCAAAATATCGATACAACGATATATCGCCATAAACTCCTGGCGATGCGCGTATCGATACAGCAGCTGCCGTATCAATACTGTTGTGCTTTTGAATGAAGCCAATTCAGGGCTCGAATTTCGTCGCGGATATTGCGTCGCGGGTTTTCGTCGATTCACTTAGGCTTTTATTTTGTATTATAAAATAAAATCAGTAGTTTGAAAACGTGACACGCAATTTCAGCAACAGCGCGAGTTCAATGGTGCTGCGTCTGCTCTCTCATCTCTCAAACGGCTGCTCAAGGCAAGCATCCAGCGCTGCAGCCGGTGAAACTACACACTCGCGTTTAGGAGTCAGGACATGAGGGAATATTCACTTGCTTAATCGGGCCAGCTTTGCATCGTGACTAAAGTTTACCATTTGCGCGTCTTTAAGTCTTACCAGTTTAAATATTCCAGTGTTTCCTCTAGGATTTTTCCAAGCGGTGGGGGCAGGCCCATTTCCCCGGTGGGGGGCCTTGTCTCCCCAAAGTATTATAATCGATCATGCGCATCCCGTGTGCAGAATGATGCACTTGAAGCAACACCAAGTCACAGCAAGCAATGCTTCACATTGAAAAGAACATAGCGAAGGGATTATATCTATAATATGCTTAGTAGGGCTGGACGATTTGGGGAAAATGTCATATTGCCATTGCAATTACTGAGGTCAATATTGCAATTGTGATATGCGATTCCGATATAATAAAATGGTTTCATGAGTCCAACTTGCTTGGTTCTAAAGTAAAATGCACACACAGATTAGTGATCATTCTGTGTATTAATGTTTATTTCTCAACTCAAACTACAGACAACAACTAAATGATTGATAACACCTATAATGATCAATAAACCATCAACCAAACCATCATTACAGTGAAAGCTATCAACTTTTTTTAAAAAATTATTAGGCTAAAAAAAAATTTAACAAATTTTAAATTAAGTGAACTTCAAACAATCCCCACATAAACCCATAATAAAAACCATATTTACCTGTGCCCTTCCTGCAGGTAGGATACAGAAATTGAATAAAGTTATCAAACAGTATGTGCTGCATGAATCATAAATTATATATAGAATAATCCTTATTAAAGCTACAAAAGTTCTTTAGTCAAGATCAGTGAGTAATTTTCTAATTTCCCTTTATTCTTTTAACTTGACTGACGAAAGCTTTATTCGCTGCTGGCGCTTTAAGAGAACCCGTTGCCGAGACGCGGATCTCACATGCGCCTCATAGCACAACTCTTTTCGTCCTTAAGACTTTTCTTACGTTATGAAGATACTCGACAAAACGACATTTTGGCATAATTGTGTGTGTTATTGTTCGTTCAAGCTCGAAAGGTAACTGTAATCTGGCACGCGTCAGTGCATGCGCATTATGGCGCGCGTCTTTCTGCGAGTCTCATTTAGGGCATTCACAGGCAGCTTTTCAGTTCTTGTCGTGCAAAATGCGAAAAGGCATTTGCACGAATAAGAACAGGATCGTGTAACACTAGTCAAAGGATGACAAAAAAGAAGAGATGCTGCGTTAATAGCCCTAATTTGTTTATTTCATATAAAATCGCGGCATTTTGCGTTATATAATTGCATAGGTTTGAGATCGCTATTACGATTGCGATATGATTAATCGTGCAGCACTAATGCTTAGTGTATTCTATATGCAACAGTTTTTTGAACCTTTTCTTTTAACAGTTTTAAATTTCAGTGCGCATGAAGAACAATAGCACTCTCTCGACTCCATGCTGTAATCTTACATAAAGGGAATGTGAAAGGTATGGGCAATAAACTCCACTCCAGCAAGATAAAGTCATTTTATGAAAACCATAGACCTTTATGCTTTATCTACAAATGAAGTATAATAATGGGAATATTGACCTTGAAGAGAGTGTCGTCGTGTCGCAAACGAACGCGAAGCGCTGTGTGAATTCTGAATGGAGACTGAGGCGAGATGACTTTCCGTTAACTTTAACTTAGCGACTAAAATTACACATTATGCAATGACTTTAGAACAGGGGCGGCTCGCCCATAGAGGGCGCTGGGGCGCCGCCCTCCCTCCGACCTGTTTGTCTGTTTTTTTAATATATATTATAATTTATCATTTTGAAAAATAATCTGTGTTAATTATTTGCTAATAATGGTTTTACTTTTAAAAGTGTTTTGAACTCACCAGAATGATATTTGCATTCACTTTCGTTACTTTTATCATGTATCAGTAGTATAGCCAATAGGCTGTCTTCTCCGGGCGCCAGTTCGCTCAGCCCCACAGTGCTGGAATTTAAGCCAATGATTCCCCGGTTGCTATGCAAAAAAGTTTATATTTCGCCAATCAGCGCCGTCAAATTTTATGGTTTGGGGGCGCTGAAAATATCGCCCACAGTATCAGATTAGGGGAGTGCACCGTGCACGCGCACCACGGGACATTTTTTTACCTCAGATGAGAGCAGAATGGCAGCGCCAGTGACGTCGAGTGGAAATAATGTAAAGTTAGTCGTGGGAATTGACCTGTCTGTCTCTGTCACTCACTCACTCACACACACATAAACACTGTTTCACACACATTTGATATTAAAATAGTTTTAGGAATATTAATACCTGTGTGTTTGCTTTGTTTTTGATGTTTTTAAGTTCTGAGCTAGATTACTGTGTTTAATACTAGTTAAAATCAACTTTCTTCTCATACTTGGGTGTTACAATCAAGAACGTTGTCCCACCCTCTTTTTCAGAGCCTTTTCTCTCTCTCTTTCTCTAGTATCAACACATTGTTATCCATTATCCAATTGTCAAAAATATATAGTCTACAGCTGGGGATTGATTAAACTAGATTGTTGTATTACTTATTATTTTTGTATTACCTATATTATAATTTATCAATATTATGCGTTTGCACTTTTTCTGTCAGCACATAGAGCATAATAAACATTCAACTTGTTCATTATCATTAACTGTCAAACTGTTATTATTATTATTGTATTATTTGACCATTGGTATTGACTGGTTTAAGTTATTTTATTGGTATAGGTAAGGGCATGGCCTAAGGCCTAAAATGCACCAGAATGCAGGAAATCACATCTACTAAATTCAAAATTTTCGGGGGGGGAACCCCCAGACCCCCCTCTTATTCAGCCCCCCCTACTATAATTTTCACCAGCCGCCACTGCTTTAGAAGTCTTGGAATATAGGGTGAAAACTTGATTGTGCTTTATTAAGTTTTTTATGCCTTTAGTGGGGCTTAACAAAATAACATAATACTATGCAGAATATCGGACGTCACTGAGAAGCTGCAGCCGTGGCGGGAGGATTTTAAGTGTGGCGGCCCGCCACGGGAGAATGAATGTAGAGGAAACACTGTATTCAAACGACGTTAAACTGTTCAGTACTTGCGCGCTCTCTGAGAGTTGGTTTTCGCTGCCTTCATTTAGACTAGAGTAAAGCCGCCTCACACACAGCTCACGAGATTATATCGCTTTAACAGACTAAACACTCCAAATTATGTCAAATTTCAGCCTTGGTAAGTATCCTCTAAACACAGTTGGTTATTATGGTTATAAGCATTAGCGTTTTGAGATATTCTGCTGTCACTCTCTTCACCCTGAGCATGTCAATCAATTGTTGTTTCTGCATAAAAATCTGAAAATGTAATCATTTAAATGATTTCAACATAGAAGAAATTACTTTGTTTGGTGCACATTAAACACTTAAGACCAAATTGCTACATACTAGCTGTTGAGAAAACAAAGTTAAATTTAAGTTGTTCTCTTTTTTGCTTTTATGGAATGTTTTAAGTTTGTTTAGTCATATAGCAGTGTAGACATGCTTCAGTGTCACTAATTGTCATTTCAGATATTTAGGCAGACTTTAAAAGCAGAAGGAAGAGCCACTCTCAGCATTTTTATTTAACAATTTTTTTTTTATGACATAAAAAATAAATAGTTTTTCAGTTATCACAACTGTTATAGCACTGTTACTAAACTCAGCTCAATTACATTCCAAATTGATCCATATCGTGATACATATCGTATCGTGGCTTTAGTATCGTGATGCGTATCGTGACATTGTTGGTGATACACAGCCCTACTGGATTTTACTTCATTTTTTGTAGATCTTTTTTCATGTGTGCACCAGACGACCGTGAGGGGCTGCCGCCTTTACTTTCATTTTGTATTTGTTTTTTAAAATACGTTGAACGTTCGCCAGTTCCCGTCTCCTCCTTCCCACAACAACATACCTTTGCTACAGTAATATTCATAAAGTACACACATACGCATAAACACTCACGGAATGAGTTACAATCAGTGGTTACAAGAGATTTCTAGTTCCCAGCATGTTCTGCTTCTAAATTTTAATGGATTGGCCAAACACCATTAAGACTATAATTGCTATATTTTAAAAGTAATGGCTGTGCCCTCCTCAGTACAGTGATAGTATCTTGGCTAAATACTTTAGTACTTTTTTGCTTGCAATTGAATCCTACGACTTATTATTCCTGACAAAAATATGGTCACATTTTTCAATATATAAAAAACTGCAATTCTTTGTTTTATTTAATATATATCGTAATATATTAAGACAATATATTCTTCTCTATACTGTATACCATTGAATCATTTAAAATATTAATCATTGATATATAGAGAATTTTTTTTTTTTTTTTTTTTTTTTGCGTAAGGGCCTAATCACAGCAGGAATTTGGAGGCAGATAAAGACCTGTTATTTAAAGAAGTCAATATAATACTGTCAATGCAGAAAACCCATGTGACAAAAATCCAGTGTCGCTTAATTTCTGTGTAAATGGACATTCAAAAATGATAGCGAGATGCATAAGAAAGCAACAAAGTAATGAAGTTCTTAATGTAGTTTTGGGAGGAGCCTAGTCATTCAGTCCTGTCAATTTTAATTGCAAGCATATATAAGCAGCAGTCACAGAGCCGCACCATCGACAGCTTTTTCAGCATTGGTCAACAGTGAGCCCACTCACTGAGTCATCCAGGGCAGACACGTCTCCACACAGCACTCAGTCTCAGCCTCAGACCCGTCCGTCTGTGTTCATTCCTTTAATTCAGTGCGTGCAGCAATAATAGAAATGATAGAAACGAGTGGAAAGGATCGCTGAAACGCATTGCCGGACCGCTTGGGTACGTAAAAAATAAATACCCACTACAATCGGAGTATGTGTGAAACAGGAGTTACGCTACACTTCCGGAGCAGGTTTTATTCTGTTAGAGATTGCAAACCCAAACTGGACCAATCAGCTGTGAGTAAAGTGACATGTATCTGATGCAATAAAGCCACTCCCGCTGTAGCTTAATTATTTAATTATCACTTAATTATCTCATTAACTTTTCTAGAAGTATTAAATGAACACTGAGGCCGTTTCTCAATATGCGTACTTTTCTGTACTTGTGTTCTTGTGGACTTGTGAAACGTCATCAGTCGCTGCCGCAGTACTGTTCCAATTCAAAGTTCGCATCTAGCCAAGTCCACTTCAAATCCCCGGATGTGATCCTTGATCCGCCCCGTTTACCGAGGATGCATCGAGAGGTGACTTGTGTGGACTTGAGATAGCCAGGTAACCCAGAATGCACCTCGCACCAACCAGCAAGCGTCAATGGGAGAGGAGAAAATCCGCGAAATATCAAAATACTACTGTTATTGAGTCATGAAATGCAATTTTAAGAGTGTTTCAGGCAAGAATGTGGTTGTTTAAATCTCAAATCTGTAGTTTATTTATAAAGATAGCACCTATATTGTAAAATGCATCTGACGTTTTCGGAGTTCTGACATCCAAGCCTTCAGCGGACACTCAGCGAGATCAACCCCGACTGGAACAGCTTATCCTCGGCTAGTGCTTCTGACGTTTGCCGCCGGCTCTGATCTCTCTAGTCTAGTGGATAAACCTTGACGTATAACTCGTCTTGTGTATAAGTCTATCTTTGGTCTCATTAAACCAGAGGTCTCAAACTCGCGGCCCGATATTTTGTGGCCCCCTACTTGATTTTAAAGTTTAAGGTTAGTGTGGCCCGCCGTTGCGTTTGCCGCGTTATTTTTATTATTAATATTTTTATCCCTTATGGGCTACCATATATAGTCTCGTGACAGCTTACCGTGGGTTTGTTGTCAATAGTTGTCATAGACAACCACGAAGTACAAATACTGCGCCTGGAAAAAATGAAAAAATGCGCCTATGTTTGAAACGTACTTGAGCGTGCAAAATATGTGAGCGCGATATGTGAACAGGCGAGCTACCACCACCCAATCAGCCCACAGCTACTGATAGCTCGCGAGCGACGTGTTGGATATCCCTGCTCTAAAACAATGTGAGAATAATCATTTTGATCTTGTAATATGTGTTGTGTCTGAACGCGTTCAATGAACGATAGTTAATGAACTCGTTCATATTTTGGGCGAACGTGAACTGAACGTAGCCTACTGTATTACTGCCTGATGAACGTTACAGTGAACTCGTTCATTCTAGTGTCTGTGAACCGAGGAGGTGTCGTAAGATCATTTAAAAGGCTTTTATGAGGTCGGTGAGGATGGGAAAATCTTACATGTCTGTGCAAACTTTGCCCGTCGATAAAATGATTGTTATCTGTGGTTGTATATGGGCTGTGGCAATAATAATAGCCTAATAATAAAAAAGAAGCTCGCAGCAACATATGGGGAAAAAAAGAACTAGTTCATTTTTGAAATATGAACTGAAATTTGTGAATTGAACTTTGAACTAGTTCATGTAATGAACTTGGTCCAACAGGTTGATAAGAAGGTTTGCTTTGATATGTGCAAAGTCAGTAATTTGCCTGAGACACTATACATGTGTAGAAAGAATTATTTGTATTTCAAAAGCAGTAATTGGTTTTCTAAGTATAATAAAAGGAAATGTGCCTTTTGGAAAAAAAATCAATATAATAGTGTAAAGAAAATAAAAGGCAAATATGACTATCATCACAACAAATATGTTGTGTATAAGAAAAAGACAAAGAAAGTTTGTAAAACTGTCAACTGTCAAGGACAGCTCATCAAGAACCAATCATGTACAGAAAGGAATGTTCAAATTCAGAGGAACAGTTCAGAAGAAACGTTAATAATAAAGATTGAGAAGATTGGATCAGTTGTGCTCCATTTTTGGAATATTTAAATACATTTTTTTTATTTTTTGGAATACTTGATGCGGCCCAGCCTGATCCAGACTCTATCTCCAGCGGCCCCCAGTTAATTTGAGTTTGAGACCCCTGCATTAAACTATAATTTGTTCCATGGCGCAAAAAAAAAAAAAAAAATAGTTTAAGGTTTCATGGCTATTTTTTTTATATTGTCTTCACTATATGAACAATAAAATAAAATGACATAACCCTGTCTCTGTTTGATAAATGTCAATAAAAATCCAATGTTTCATATTTTTAAAATGAAAACAAAAAGATCATGTTCATTTTGTTATAAATATATGCAGTGAAGAGAAGCGCGTTGCCTGAACCACATGGCCATTAGGCTATTATAGGCTATGTTGTTTTTTGTTAATAAAGAGTCAGAGGGGTGTTTTATAACATATTTCGTCTTATTGTTGACGAAAAGATGCAGAGTTGTAGCAAATTTCGTTTTATTGTTGCCTAAAATATAGAGTAGAGCGTGCTGAGTGACGTGATCAAGTACGCTCTGTTCCATTTGCAGAAGAACCGGACTTGCGTCCTCGCATCCTCGGGAGTTCGTTCTCCGGAGTCGAACTTGCAAGTCTGAACTACCAAGGACGCAAGTCCGAAGTCTGCGTACTTGGTATTGAGAAACGGCTTGAGTTTTTGCTGTGTACGAAGAGCCGTAGTTAACTGACAAGCTGAGCCATATCGCCATTAATTGTTGGCGATACGTCCGTGATATTAATGCGATATGGCTCAGCTTGTCAGTGAACTACGGCTCTTTATAGTAAATGCCGCTCCATCTGAAAGCAGGTGAAGGTGATTTACTACTAATCAAGGAAGAGACGCAGAAGAGATGCGCATAACAATGTCACGCGATATATTGCCCAGCCCTACTGTGAGAACGCTGATGGCATGCACATGTGTATTACGTACGCATTTGAATATATGTGCGCAGGCGTTTAGTCCTTTACAAACCAGTAAGTAAAAGAGTAAAGATTTAATTTAAGTGTGCATGAATATACTCACACATGGACATGGTCGGAGGGCACGGCTTCATTCCAGAGATCAGTGGGGTGAATCATGTATCTGTTACTCTTCATAGACACACATCTGGATACTGGAGATGCTGCTATCTTTCTCTTCCTGCTGATGATACTGAGAAAATATATATTTCAGATCATAATGAGATATACACTACTGTGAAAATGTCCCCCCCAAAAAATGGTTTTAAGCCGGTTGTTGATATGTTTTGCTGTAGTGTGTGTTACGCCTGCCTGTTTACCCCTACTGGCTCTGCTACACAGTGCAGACGTTAGTTGGGCAACAGGTGTATACAATCCCTAATTAACTCCTTATAGGGGTTAGTATAAAGACCTGTGACTTAGGGCCAATCCCAATTCTACCCCTTACCCCTTCCCTTTCCCCTAGCCCTACCCCTTCGCCTTCCCCTTGACCCTTGAAACAGAGTGGCAATGCGTAGGGGTGAAAATATTCCCCTAAGAAATGGGACACCACTACGCCTCCGTTAAACGTCATTATAAGTCGTCGCTAGCGCCTACGTCACAGGAGATGCGCCGATGTTTATCACAACTTCCAAGATCCCGTCGACAGCTGCAGTTATCTCAGTCGCGTGGGTTACAGCTATTTTCTTGCATCTTGTGAAGTTCGCAGGAAACAACGGAGACGACGAAAATATGTTGCGGGACTATCGTTAGCAAACTACAGTAATTTTAGCGATTTTTTATTTTTTTTTTACAAACGTTTCTGTGAAGAAACTGACCGTAAATATGAACACAATATTGAATGTAACATAAAGCAAATCATTATTTGTCGTTATAATACTTATTAAAGCCACAAATACTTAAATTTATGGGTCTCCTTTGTCGCTTGGGCAGCCAGCCTGGGTTAGCAGTGACACTTCTCATACCCCTTCGTTTGAAGTGTGCTCCCGAAAAAAATCTTCGTTTGAAGGGCTATCTGGCCCTTCACCCTAGCCCTCCCCCTCCAACCAAAAGAGAATTGGGACAGCCCTACCCCTTCACGTGGACGCGCAAAACGGAGGGGAAGGGGAAAGTGAAGGGGTAAGGGGTAGAATTGGGATTGGCCCTTGGTGTGAGAGCTCTCTCATCTCTCACATCTCTCACTCCTCTCGCACATTATTTCTTTAGTATTGTTGTTTTCCCATATTTATTTTTAGTGCCAGATATTGTTTATTTAGTAACCACGCGCGTGTGTTTTCCCCTCCCCTAGACGTCGGGTTTTTTTTTCTTTCTTTTTGCTTATTTAATATTTGTTTGCTTGGTTGATAATAAATTGGTTTATTGTTAAAACATTTGTTGTTTGCCTCTTTTATGTTGCGGTATATGAGCCAGCCGTAACATAAAAATGGGGCCTCGTCCGAGATTTTTTTGAGCATTTGTTTTGAGGGAGTATTTTATTGTCTCTTCAGGATTTCTTGTAAGGTTTGGCTTTTCACTCTGGTTAGTTAGAATGTTTCAGCTGGGCAGCTCGTGAGCGTCCTTCCATCGGAACACTGTTTGTTGTTTTGTTGATTTCTTTTTGTATCTTATTTGGAGTTTTGGAAGGAAATCCTGGGTGGGGGTACGCTTCTCGCGCAGCTGAACTCATTTAGAGAACAGCTGTTACGAGGTTCAGCGTTTCAAGTCGCCTCGAGCCCGGCAGTCCTTTGAAGACTAGTAAGGATAGTTAGTTTCAACAGGCAGGCATATCGGAGATGAAAAGCCAAAAGAAATCCTGGTGAGTACTTTATATTTCTCCTTGGTGTTTGTTTAGTTTGATTAAAGAGAGCATGTTTTCGCGCGTGGTAAGTTTGTTTTTTATATAGGAAGTTGATGTTTGTGTAGAACGGTTAAAATATTAAATTTGATTCGTTTACACAAAGATCCTGTGTCAATAGTGATCGATGACAAGTAATAAGTTTGTCACAGCTGTTGTATCCTATTGAGTGTGACCGATTGTTGTTTACTGTGAGTAAATTAGCACTGCATTGAACGGTTACAGGGTCGAAATTTTCCTATCGAAATTGAGCATTAGATTTATTGTCCTAGTAATAACACTGAAATTGTTGATGTGACTTTAAGGTCTGTTTGATTAATCTGAATAATAAAAACAGGATTTGTTTTATCTTGGAAATATTAATTCATTTGATCTTTTTGCATTTCTAGTGTTAAAGTGGATTGAGCTAGGCTGTGCGAAATGGTATGTCAATGTATTATTGAATAATCATTTGGGCTTAGGCTGTTTTCTGGCACTTTTGTTTTGGGAGGATTTATTAGAATTATTTTTGATTTGTTGTGGTCTTGATTGTGTGAATTATATGTTAGTCAAAAAATGACTTCCATCATGAAATTGAATGTAGAGCTTTCTGAGAAGTTTCTAGATAGGTGCACCAAAGAACAACTTTTAGAAGTCGCAGAGAGTCATGCAATCATATTGACTGGAACTGATAAGAAGCGCAAGGAGGATTTGTTAAGAGTTGTTAAATCCCAGTTGATAGTCAGAGGAATTCTGGTTGTAGGAGATGAAGCTGGTAGTGGTAAGGCAGCATCTTCACCAGTTGAGAGAGATTTAATGTCAATAGAGAAACAAACACAGTTTGAAACTGAGAGACTATCGTTTGAAGGTTCTCAAGCATTAGAAGAGAGGGAATGGGATAAACGTGTTCAGTTTAAAAAATTAGAGCTTGAACAGGAGCGTGAGCGTGCACAATTTGAGCTGAGGAAGTTAGAGTATGCACGTGAGAGCGAACGTGAACTTAGGCAGTATGAGATGAAGTTAGAACTTGAACTGGAAGTAAAAAAAGCTGAAGCTTCAAAGTCCATTCCGGTTGGGCATTCTTCTTTTGATGTAGGTAGAAACATTAAGATGGTTCCCCCATTTTGTGAACGTGATGTAGACCGGTACTTTGCCCATTTTGAAAGGGTTGCTTCTTCTCTAAAATGGCCAGAAGAAGTCTGGACTTTGCTTTTGCAGTGTGTTCTGACCGGGAAGGCTCAGGAGGTGTTTTCTTCTCTTTCCGAGGAAGAGAGTGGAGATTTCAAACAAGTTAAAATAGCCATTTTGAGAGCGTATGAGTTGGTACCAGAGGCTTATCGCCAACGATTTCGTGGTTCTAAAAAACTTGAAAGGCAAACATATGTTGAATTTGCTCGGGAAAAAGAAATCACGTTTACAAGGTGGTGTCAGTCTCAGAAAGTAGAAACCTTGAACCAGTTAAGGGAGTTAATTCTTGTGGAAGAATTTAAAAACTGTGTACCAGGGTCTGTGTCAACTTATTTGAATGAGCAGAAGGCTCTTACATTAGCTGATGCAGCTGTGTTGGCTGATGAATTTGTTCTGACTCACAGAGTTTCTTTTCCTGATAAAGGTTCAAGTGATCAGAGTAGGAAGTTATTTCGGAATCATTGGACGCCTCAAGTGAGTACATCGAATACCGTGTCAAGTGTGCCCCCTGTCAGTCAGAATTTTTCATCAGACAAGAAGGGTAAGGTGACCTGCTTTTACTGTCACAAGGTGGGACATAAGATTTCTGAATGTAACGCTTTAAAGAAGTCTGCTAAGCCAGTTGGACTGGTTGGACGTGAACCTCTGGAGATTCATGCTCACCAACAGGACACTGAGATTGGGAAGGGGATCTCAAAACCAGTAGATGTCGGGGATAATTATACTGCGTATGCTCCGTTTATTACCAGCGGCTTTGTGTCTTTGCCAGGACAAGAGGAAAAAGTTTCTTTGAGGATCCTGAGAGACACCGGAGCTTCTCAATCGTTTTTGCTAGAAGGGGTTCTTCCACTCTCAGATCAGACTGCGACTGGGAAGGATGTATTGATTAGGGGGATAGAAATGACTTTCTTAAAAGTTCCCTTACATAAGGTACATCTTATATCTGATCTGGTGATGTGATTGTGGGAGTACAGTCTTCCCTTCCTGTGCCAGGGATTTCTTTTATCTTGGGGAACGATCTTGCTCAGGGGAATGTGTGGGGAACATCAAAACCTGTACCATCTACTGTTGTCGTGTCTTCACCTATGTCTGCAGATGTTCCTGATGAATGTGGTCAGAAATTTCCCCATGTGTTTCCTTCCTGTGCGGTCACCCGAGCCAGAACAAAACAACTAAATGCCGACCAACTGTGGGAAGGTGAAGTTTCTTTACATCCTGAGGCTGATGGTGAGACAGTTGAAGGGGAACAAATTGGTATGACCTTGGCAGAGAACATTTCTGATTTCTTTTCTGAGGAGTCTGTATTTCGGGAGAAAACAATATCAGAAGATCTTTTATCCTCTATTTTTCATGTTTCTAGAGCGGAATTGATTCAAGAACAATTTGCTGATGTAACTCTTAAACCTTTGTTCTCAATGGTTCGTGTCGACAGGGATATTGAGACTCAGCTTCCCTCTGGTTACTTCCTGAAGGATGGAATGTTGCTTAGACGGTGGGTTAGTAAATCTGAACCCGTTACTAAGGTTTATGTTCAAGTGGTAGTTCCTCTTAAATTTAGGCAGACTGTGATCGGGTTAGCACATGATGGAGTGGCTGGACATATGGGAGTGAGGAAAACATATGATCGATTGCAACGCAAGTTCTTCTGGCCTGGTTTAAAAAGAGACGTGGCAAAGTTTATTAGAACTTGTCATGTGTGCCAACTCACTGGAAAGCCAAACCAGAAAATACCTGTGGCTCCTCTTCAACCTATTCAAGCTATATCCAAACCATTTGAGTATTTGCTGGTTGATTGCGTAGGTCCCTTACCTAGATCAAAGACTGGTCACTTGTATCTACTCACAGTTATGTGTTTATCTACCCGGTATCCAGCTGCATATCCTGTCAGGTCCATTACTGCAAAATCTATTCTAAAAGCTTTAACTTCTTTCATGTCAACATTTGGTATTCCTAGAATTATCCAGTCTGACCAGGGCTCTAACTTTATGAGCCGTCAGTTTGCTAAGGCCTTACGTCAGTTGAAAATCCGGCATAACATTTCCAGTGCATACCACCCTCAGAGTCAAGGGGCCCTCGAAAGATTTCATCAGACCCTGAAGTCATTGCTACGATCATACTGTGTGGAGCTTGGTTCTGATTGGGAGGAGGGGTTGCCTTGGTTGCTTATGGGAGTTAGAGAGGTTACTCAGGAGAGTATTGGATTCAGTCCAAATGATCTGGTATTTGGTCATGAAGTTCGTGGTCCCGCTGCAGTTTTAGCTGACAACTGGATTCCTTCTGAGCCCTTCCAGAATGTTTTGGATTTTGTGAGTGGTTTTCGATACCGGTTGCATGAGGCTCGAGCAATTGCTCAGAGGAAACTGGGGAAGTCACAGTGTAAGATGGAGAGGTTGTTTAACAAACAAGCAGTGGCTCGGAAATTTCAGGTTGGAGACCAGGTACTAGCTTTGTTGCCACTTGTAAATAATCCTTTTCAAGCCCGTTTTGCAGGTCCTTATCCGGTCCTCAAATGCCTTTCTGGACAGAATTATCTTTTGAAAACCCCAGAACGACGCAAGGGAGTACAGGTTTGCCACATAAATCTTCTGAAGCCTTACTTTCCTTCTACATTTTCTGTGGGGTTAGTAACCACTGTGATTGATGATTCTTCTCATTTGAGTGGGGAGGGGACTTTCTCTTCAGAGAGTTCCTCCTCGAACTGTATGGGGGATGATTGCATTCACTTTCCTTCTCGAGGAGTTGTCGAAGGACGATTGAATAATTCTGAGATGTTTTCAAAATTGGCCCATCATTTACCCCATCTGTCTCCCTCTGAGAAAAGTGACATTCTTCAGTTAGTGGAGTCTTTTCCTCACTTGTTTTCTGATGTGCCTACTTGTACTACAGTGATTGAACATGACATCGACGTGGGTTCTGCTTTACCAATTAAGCAGCATGCATATAGGGTAAACCCTGTGAAACAGGACTTGTTGAAAAAGGAGGTGACTTACTTATTAGATCATAACTTGGCTGAGCCCAGTTTTAGTGCCTGGAGTTCTCCCTGTCTTCTTGTAAATAAGCCTGACGGATCCTACAGATTTTGTACAGACTATCGTAAGCTTAATTCCATCACTAAGCCAGACTGCTATCCTTTACCCCGCATAGATGATTGTGTGGATAGAGTGGGGTCTGCAAAATTTGTGAGCAAGTTTGATCTCTTAAAAGGGTACTGGCAGGTTCCACTAACTGTTAGAGCAAGGGAACTGTCTGCATTTGTGACACCTGATGACTTTCTGCAGTACTGTGTTATGCCATTTGGGGTTCGAAATGCTCCAGCTACCTTTCAACGCCTTATAAATAAGGTGTTGTCTGGATTATCTGACTGTGACGCTTATTTGGACGATGTAGTTCTGTACAGTTCATCTTGGACCGATCACCTAGTCCAAATAAGGAAATTATTCGTTCGTTTGACTGAGGCTTCTTTAACGTTAAATTTGGCAAAGTGCGAATTTGGGAAAGCTACTGTTACCTATTTAGGAAAAATAGTAGGAAATGGACACGTTCGCCCCATTGAAGCTAAGATTGAGTCCATCTGTGCATTTCCAATGCCTACAAATCGCAAAGAATTGCGTAGGTTTCTGGGAATGGCCGGATATTATCGCGGGTTTTGCCCAAACTTTGCCTCTATTGTATCACCTTTGACCGATCTTATAAGTACTAAAGTACCCTTTAATTGGACCAATGTTACCCAACTGGCATTTGATGGAGCAAAAGCATTGTTGGCTAGTGCTCCTGTGCTTGTTGCACCAGATTTCTCTCAGCCTTTTTGTTTAGCTGTCGATGCCAGCGATACTGGAGCGGGAGCTGTTCTCCTACAGAGAAGTCTGGACGGAATAGAACATCCAGTTTGTTATTTTTCAAAAAAATTCAATGTCCATCAGCGAGTTTACTCTGTTGTGGAAAAAGAGACCCTTGCTCTTGTTTTGGCCATCCAACATTTTGAAATCTATCTGGGATCATCTGCAAGTCCAATCGTCGTTTATACGGACCATAATCCTTTGGTGTTTTTACACAGAATGAAGGATCGTAATCAGAGGTTAATGCGGTGGAGTCTCTTCTTGTAACCATTTTCCCTTGACATTAAACACATTCGGGGCAGTGAAAATGTCATCGCTGATGCCCTATCTCGAGTATGAGGATGTATTTTGTCCTTTCTCTTTTTTTTCCCTTTCTCCCTTCTCTTTCTATCCTGTTTTCTAGGGCCCAGGAAGCAGGAGTTAGGAGCCAAGTGGAGTGGGATCAATCATGGAGAATTTGTTGTTGTTGTTTTTTTTATTTTTATTTTGCATTCCTTAGAGGAATACATTTTGTGGGGGAGGTGTTACGCCTGCCTGTTTACCCCTACTGGCTCTGCTACACAGTGCAGACGTTAGTTGGGCAACAGGTGTATACAATCCCTAATTAACTCCTTATAGGGGTTAGTATAAAGACCTGTGACTTGGTGTGAGAGCTCTCTCATCTCTCACATCTCTCACTCCTCTCGCACATTATTTCTTTAGTATTGTTGTTTTCCCATATTTATTTTTAGTGCCAGATATTGTTTATTTAGTAACCACGCGCGTGTGTTTTCCCCTCCCCTAGACGTCGTTTTTTTTTCTTTCTTTTTGATTATTTAATATTTGTTTGCTTGGTTGATAATAAATTGGTTTGTTAAAACATTTGTTGCCTCTTTTATGTTGCGGTATATGAGCCAGCCGTAGCAGTGTGTCAGTAGGAAATAACAGTTTACATTTTGTCATTAATTGTAATAATCCAGTTTTTTTTGTAACTCGGAAATTATCTAATCTCTAATCTCACCATCATCAAGTCTGTCTGTGGTCACATGAAGAAACAAAACAAAGACAGTATTCAGAAGAACTGTGGCAACAATTGTATTTCAGATCATTTCTGATGCCAGAAAAATATACCACACTTGCCTAAGCTACCCTAGTTGCAAATAATGCTAAATAAAAGCTATAAACAAAAGATTGTGCTTGAATTGCTGAGGGATAGTATTATAAATAAAATTTAACCACTAATTCTTCAATTGCTATGTCTTTTCCTGACCATTTTTAGGGCGAGCCAAAGTAGACACAATGCAAATATTAGGCAGGGATGCACCGAAATTTTGGCCACTGAATTATTTTTTTCCCCCTGAATTTACAGTTTTTGGCCGAAAGACAAAAAAGCGGAAAATATTCCACCCCGTCCCTCTTTCGCAAACAGGTTTCATTCTCACGCAACTTGTTTTGTAACTTACATAGAAAATTAAATAAATGGACACAGTGTAGTATTAAAAATTTTATGAAATGTTTAATTAGGTTTCAATACAATAGTATATAAACTGAGAAATGTTCTGTACATTGAATTTAGCATTTAAGGTTAGGATGGTGATTATTTCCGGCCAATCTGTATCTTAAAGGCTCTTTTCTGCCAGTCCTGTTTCTCTCTATTGTAAGTTAAATGTGTCACGATTCATGAATTTGCTGTTTTCTTCGTGTCTCGTGTAATTGTTGTTTTATGTGTTGAGCGTGTGTGAATGAGCGTTACCGCTCGTTATGTAGATCAACGCACCTGCTGATCTTAATCCCGTCACCAGCTGCTGCCAATTCACTCTACTATTTAAAGGGTTAGTTCACCCAAAAATGAAAATTAAGTCATTAATTACTCACCCCCATGCTGTACCAACCCCGTAAGACCTTCGTTCGTCTTCGGAACACAAATGAAGATATTTTTGATTAAATTTGAGAGCTGTATAACTACCACATTGGCTGCCTAAGGCAGCCTTTCTCAAAGTGGGTGCCGCGGCACACTGGGGTGCCCCCTAGCTGTGTCAGGGGTGCCGCCAAAAAATGACGTAGGCTAAAAAAAATGTGGGAAAAAAAACCCCAGAAAAAAAACAGCTGACATTTCATATATAAATATATTTGAATTTACATTCTTCTTTTTAAACATATGAACATATTAATAAAATTGTAAATTCATTTTAGATAAACATATAAAATTAATCATAAAAAAATCCGTCTCACAAGACCGAAGCAAGACACACACAACTTGACGCAAGTGACGCAATCCATAGCAACGCGTTATAGCAACACCTCAGACTGACAGAAACGTAAAAATAAACGTGAATTTAGGCCACTTTAGTTACAGCATTATGGATCGTTTTTTGAAAAGAAAATCCCCACAAGAGCCGGGGATTTTTATTTTATTTTATCTGCATCCTGCACTTCATTTGAGTTCTCCTGGTCTGGATTTGTTATTGGGTTCTTGTATTGGGCGGTCCACCTCTTACGATTTTATGGCATTTGTGTCTCTGATTAATTATTTTGTGAATTACTTTGCAAACCTGTGTTTTTAAAGGTGCTATAAAGTTTTTATTATTATTGTTATTTACAGTTCATATTATGCTCTGTTCATTACTGTTCTGTCTAACTAAACAAGACATTTGCATTTAAATTTGGGTTATGCAGTGTTTTTAAATTATATTTTACACTGGGGTGCCTTGAGATTTTATGCACTTTTGAAAGGTGCCCTGACTGAAAAAAGTTTGAGAAAGGCTGGCCTAAGGGACTGCCTCTTGACGGCCCAGAAAGTCAATGAAGAAAATGTTTAAATATCCCAAGTGACTACCGTGGCTCAACTATATGTTTATCAAGCGACGCGAATACTTTTTGTGCGAAAAAACAAACAAAAATAACGAGTTTATTCGACTATTTCTTTTCTTCCTTGTAGGCCAGAAACGAGACTTCCTTAGATTTCCACGACGCATGCGCGAGAATTGCGATCTGAAGTAGTGTAAGCAGATCGCAATTCTCGCGCATGCGTCGTGGAACTAACCCTTTAAGCTCATCACACTCTCCTCTCTTTGTCAGATCGTTGTTTGGTGTCCTCCACCCACACTGGCCGCTTTCCCCACACCACTATAGAGCACTTCCCAGTCGGAGCCCCGCCTACCGGTCACCGGACCTTACAACGGTGAGGCTAACTTTTGTAGAGCATTTATCACACGCTGTTCTATGCACTTTTCTCTACAACCCAGGACCTTTGTCAGTGAACGAAGCAAGGTGGCCTTTGTGCTTATGCTACTGATTGGGAAGGCAGCTCCTTTGGGGGACGGCAGTGAGGGAAAACCAAGATCCATGCTGCACCACGTTCCAGATACTCGCCGCCGAAATGAAGATAGTTTTCGCCCTTTGAGTCGCGTGAAGAGATGTGCCACGGATTCTAGTGGAATTCAAGCAAGATGAAAGATCCGTATCTTTCCGGACTTTGGCGGCAGAGTGTGAGTGGAACAAGGAGGCACAGTGGGATATGTTCCTGCATGGGCTGGCTGACAGCGTCCAAAAGGAGATTTATGCCTTTGACCACCCTTAATGGGTTGATCGAACTGGCGCTCCGAGTGGATTACCGACTCTACCGAGTCGAACGTTGGAGGTTACCCACTTGAGTATCGGTAGCAGTGGAGACTCTGCAAGCCGTCCACAATCACGAGTCCATGCCGGTAGGGCGAGGTCGGCTTTACCGGGAGGAGAAGGAAAGGCGGAGATCCCAGGGCCTTTGCCTTTACTGTGGCACAGCAGGACACTTTGCTTCCAACTGCGCGGTAAAAAAGGCAAGCCCGGCAGTAAATCGGAGGCTACTCTCAGGTGGGATCTCCGCTGAGAAGACCTCATCAACATCTATGCTCCTCCCGGTAAGACTCAGGTGGTCAGCCCACACTCACGACTGTCGAGCACTACTGGACGTCGGGGCAGAGAGTAACTTCATGGACTACACATTTGCACGCAAGATTCAGGCTCCCATCATACCTCTCACCCGTACCATCGCAGTTCATGCTCTCAATGGCCAAGCACTTCCCACCATTTCATCCATCACCGAACCCATCACGCTCAGCGTGTCTGGCAATCACACAGAGACTATTTCCTTCTACCTTCTGGACTCCCCCTTGTTCCCATCAAACACAACCCCAAAATAGACTGGCAGCAGAGATCGGTATCGGAATGGAGCAGTAAATGTCATGAGTCCTGTCTTGTTTCTGCTTGTCCGTCTATGTTTCAGGAGGAAGCAGTGGATTTATCAAACGTGCCCACGGAGCATCTAGATCTGAAGGAAGTGTTTAGTAAGTCTCGTGTTGCTTGTCTTCCTCCGCATCTTCCCTATGACTGTGCTATAGAGTTATTGCCAGGTACGTCTCCGCCTAAAGGCCCGTACACACCGGGACGAATATCAGCGCGCGTTATTCGTCAGCGTTTTTCAACGCGTTTTTTGTGTTCACACCCAAGCGTTTTTCGCTGACGATGAGCCGAGTGAACATGCAAATTCATTCCCTGACATTAGATGGCGCTTAATGTAAAACAGAAATAATAATAGAATACTATACTAGGGTGATCATATTCATGTCTCAATGTTTTATTTTGAGAGATAGAAAAAAAACGAATGAAATAATGATAGAAATAATGTCTTCTGTAAGACAAATAATAAATATAGAAAAATAAATATATAAATAATAAATAACTAAAAAATGCCTCCAAATGTAACAAAAAATAGCTCTCACAAACTTACAAAAACGAACTAACAAAATCTATTTATATCTTTAGTTTTCATTTTCTTTATCTTGCTTTTCTTCCTCATCCACCTTGTTTGCCCATCTATATTTTCCTGTAGAACTGATCTTTCCCAGCAGTTTTTGTTTGAAAATCAGGACATTTTCATCACTTAAAAACAGTCAGGACAGGACGTGGAAACAGGACATGTGTAACGCAAAGTTGAGATGTTGCCCAGAGATAAAAACATAGCAGTTGTCAGATGAACAGATGCACGAGAGACGAGAGTTGTCGTATTTCCCCGCGTTTAATAAAACCACTCAAACGTCACACTCGTCCTCCTCATACACGGGGATCGAGCGAGAGAAAACAAACAAACAAGCATCTGGTCACAATAGAAAAATAAAATAAAAGAAAGAATACAAAGAGTCGGCACAGCGGTTATCTCCTCTCCTCACTTGTCAAAATCTAACTGACATTATGCACACTATGCGCAGTTCTCATCTCAACTCAGATTTCTATAAAGCACAAAGTGACCGTTTTACACATGTCCCGGGAAAACAGGACTGTTGGTCACCCTATACTATACTATTATTACAGAAATACTAATATAAATATTATCTTATAGCTCTTTGTGCTCCGAGACCAGCAGCTCAACATTCATCTTGCCCATACAGTAGGTATCTTGTCTCTTCTTCGCCGTATGTGTGCTCGGCAAGACCGTTTTGTGTTTGAGCGCCCTCAAGTTGTGTTTTACTGTAACTTCAGAAGTACCAGACACGTGAGCAAACCCGCCGATCTCGTTGGTCGGATAGGTTTTGACGCGGCGCGTCAAACCAAAAAAACGAACCCGAGGCGTTTTTTTAAAAATGACGCTTTTACGCGTGGCGTTTTTCGCGTCGGTGTGAACACTCACATTGGCGCCCATTGTTTAGTCAGGAGGCGTTAAACGTCGACGAATAACGCGCGCGAAATTCGTCCCGGTGTGAACAGGCCTTAAGGGCAAGTTATGTTCACTTTCTGTTCCAGAAAGAAAGGCTATGGAGAAATATATTTCTGATTTTTTAGCAGCGGGGTTCATCCTTCCCTCCTCTTCTCCAGTGGGGGCGGGGTTCTTTTTTGTGGGGAAGAAGGATGGATCCCTGCGACCTTGTATTGACTAACGGGGGCTGAACAGCATCACGGTAAATAATACTTATCCTTTGCCGCTGATGTCTTTAGCCTTCGAGAGGTTGCAGGGAACGTCGATCTTCACAAAGTTGGATATACGCAACAAACTTTGATGAACTTATACTATGTGCGGAGAGCATTTGCTCACTATTATCATCTCATGTTTGACGGAAGTGGCATTTAGCAGCTTTTGCATTTAACTCTTAATATGCTGTTAATATGAATCAAGCAACAACAAAAAAAGAAGAGACCGAAAATTCACTCACTGCTTTTGATTGAATAACTTAGTAGCTTTAATAAAAATAAATGTCTTACTTGAAAGCTTCTGTAAAATGCTCTGGCGAGGAGATAAACATGGCGGACTGTATACAGCTCAGGGTCTATGCTGATTGGGCAGAGTCCATCAGCAGTTGTGGGAGGGGCCTAAGCATTTGTGATGTCACAAAATCTGCATTCTACAAATGGCTTGTTCTGAGGGACTACTTATGATTTATGGGGATTAAAAAAGTGTTACCATTTACCATTACACACTGCTGACACACAGGGTGCGAACTACGGGGGAGCTAGGGAAAGCTCAGCTCCCCTTAATAAGACACGGTCTCCCCTGAAAACGTTATTTGTGAAATTTTGGGGATCTCTGGGAATTTTGGGAATACTGACAATGTTTTATTTTGACGTGCAATTTCAGTTTTGTGTAATATGATCATTGTGGATTATTATGTGTAAAACAGCAAAAAATATATAATTCATTCATGCATGATGGCGATTTAAACCAAATTCACTTCAATAAAGATAACTATACATGCTATTCTTGTCATGCGCATCAAGGTGTGGTGGTGCATGTTATTCCCAATTATGTGTCATAGCCAGGTTGTAATAGGTCCGCGTGACTCTGCGATGTCTTAGGCCTAATTGCCTGACGAGTAATTTTGCAAAGTGTACTTGTACCCCCGACCCTCATAAGCAAACCGAAATGTCGAGGCAGAATGGAGATGTGGAAGTATGCATCAATCAGACCAATCTTGGGGCCAAATGCATGTGGTACTGTGTTTCTGCGCTATCTTGAAGGGGAGCTTGTGAAAGGGTTCAAGACTCGCTGATCCAAGATCGGTCATAACCAATCTTGTAAAACCCTGACCTCATCTCTGCTTAAGGACCACAATTTCTGCTTGCAGGACAGGAGCGTCTTTGGCTGCAACTGAGGTAAAAAAAAAGGCCGCCACTGAACGTGGGGGAATGCCTGATGAACTGAATCCTTTAGCCAAGTCTGATTGTGCACATGAGCCAGTGGGGAAGCACTGGGAAGCGCTAGCCAGTCTCCCAGGCTCCAATCTCCCTGGAGATTCACGACCGCAATGTCGACATGGTCATGCTCTTGCATTGAGGACAGGAATCATTCATGAACGCAGACTCAAGTATGCTCGCGGCCCAGACATGTAAGACAGTGCATGGCCATCAGACAATAGCCGCTTTCCAACCGGAGGGACTTTTGCAGTTCCTAGAACCTAACGTTCCTATAACCCTTTTTTTCTCGTGTTCCGACCGGACTAAATTGGGGATTTTTTAGTTCCTCAGACCGTAGTTCCTATAACTCTTTCAGTGCCTAGTCTAGAGCGAGGACTTTTTTAGTTCCCTTTCCCTAGGTCTACGTTGATTGGTTCAACTTATAAGTCAAGTCATGCCCACTGTCAACACGGAACTTGTAGCGCGCTGTCTGCCATACGCCGTTTGTTTTTGCAAAACATTACAACGAGGATTAAGACAAACATAACACATTCAACCAGCTGATTGCTAATGCTAGCTAAACTTACCCGTCGTTTTGTTTGCCTCCTGCGCTCTGCTCTTTTATCTTCTTCCATCATATATTACTTAATATCATATTATGCTGGAGCCTTCGTCTTCTATGTTTCTCTGTACAGAACTCAAGCATAATCTTTCAACGCCGCCGTTCATTCTCCGTTATTAAGGTCCCGGCAATAGCCTCCTCCATGCTGGTTTGTTGTAAGACCGTCGCCGTGCTTGTGTCCAACCAGTTCCTATGGCCACTTGGCCAGTGCGAACGCAAGCAGTAAAACTGAGTTTGGGGGAGAGTAGTTCTTAGAACTGTTTAGAAGTGGACAGTTCCTATAATTAAGTTCCTGTAACTACTTGGTCGGAAAGCGGCTATTGTCAAGAAATGACCGCATCCAGAAACACAAGGATGGAAAGGCATTAGGGGTGAAACGATACACGTATTCGTATCGAACCGTTCGGTACAAGGCTTTCGGTTTGGTTTACGGTATGCATTTTCAAACCGAACAGTCCATTGGACCATTTTTCTTGTGGACCAAAATTTAGTTATTTTAAATGTAGGCGTGTTGCGTGTGGCAAGCACACTCGAGATGCTGGATATTCATCTGGCATTATTTTTTGTTCTGTATCGAAAACGTACCAAACCGTACCATAACTAACCGTGACACAAGTGTATCGTATCGAACCGTGAATTTTGTGAACCGTTAAACCCCTAAAAGGCATATTTAAAGACGCTCACCGCCCGTGCTTGCTCTTTTAGGCAAGTTTGTTCTTTTATGCCAAAGCACCCGGAGGAAATACAGCACTTAACAGTGCACTCTGCCTTATGTGGCAAAACACTGTTGAATGCCTGTTGTGGCAAAAAAAAAAAACACTAACCAACCAATATCACTGCGTGAGAGACATTCTGAGACAAAAGGTCTCTTAAAATAATTTATTCCTCCAATAGGTTCAGTCTGACACAGAAGTTACGCTGTGCATGAGAGTGACACCCTCATGAAGATATGAGACAGCTTTAATACTCTTTTCAAGGTTCTTCCTTATAAGTTGGCTCCAGAAAATGTCCTTTCTGCTGTTCAGTTTCTAGACAAGGACAGAACTGATACTGAAATAAACTGGCCAAATCTGACCATCCTTAAGGTCAGAGGTCCTGTTCCATATGTTCCCGAAAGTCACCCACAAGCACGTACACCTATATTTTTACTCATAGAGTAGGTTCAATGGAAACACATGGCTCAAACTACCTAGTAATCTTCACTACTAGTCAATGTATGATTAAAATTTCCACAACAATGCGCCTGGATCTTTCCAGCAAAGAGAGATCTCCTCTTTGCAAATCTTTTCAAGAGATCTGTTCAAAAACGCTGACTCCTCAATTAATGATTCAAGTAAATCATTGTATCATTCATTCAAATGTAAAAATTAAAGTAATAATAATACTAATTCATTTAAATTAATTAGATATTTTTAAAAAGACTGCAGCAATAACAATTTTTTAGAACCTCTAGTAAATTACATATTTTGTTTAGTTGTAAACAAACAAAATCTTGATTCTCAATTCATCCAGAATCGTGCAGTTCTAGCAGATAGTGGATGATACTCACTCAGGGTCAGAGGTCACAGCAGGTCTATCACTGAGATATGGGGGAGGATGCATGGAGTTATTACTCTTCATAGACACACAGCTGGATCCTGGAGATTGTCCATCACTGAGATCAGGGGGCAGATGCATGGAGTTGTTGCTCTTCATGGACACACAGCTGAATCCTGAAGATTTTCCATCACTGAGTTCAGGGGGATGATGCATGGAGTTGTTACTCTTCATGGACACACAGCTGAATCCTGAAGATTTTCCATCACTGAGATCAGGGGGATGATGCATGGAGTGGTTACTCTTCATGGACACACAGCTGAATCCTGAAGATTTTCCATCACTGAGTTCAGGGGGATGATGCATGGAGTTGTCACTCTTCATGGACACACAGCTGAATCCTGAAGATTTTCCATCACTGAGTTCAGGGGGATGATGCATGGAGTTGTCACTCTTCATGGACACACAGCTGAATCCTGGAGATTGTCCATCACTGAGATCAGGGGGCAGATGCATGGAGTTGTTACTCTTCATGGACACACAGCTGAATCCTGAAGATTTTCCATCACTGAGTTCAGGGGGATGATGCATGGAGTTGTCACTCTTCATGGACACACAGCTGGATACTGGAGATGCTGCTCTTCTCTGAGTGAGAACAAATGCCTCCTCATCTCTGTCCTCAGAGTCAGACACACTCATTTTAGAGGTATGTAGCTGAGAGATTTGATTTCAAGCCTGTATGTGGCAAAAAAAAAAAGAATAATACACTTAATTTAGAAAATTAAAAATAAATTATTGGGTTTTACTTGATTGTTTGATTTAACAATGTTATTTCTATTGTTTATTGTGTGGTAAAGTTTTGTGTTTTAATACTGATATTGTTCATGTATCCGTGTGTGTGTGTGTGTGTGTGTGTGTGTGTGTGTGTGTGTGTGTGTTTACATGGACCCAAATAATCAGACTAGTAACACAGTTGAAATAAAGAAAAAGGTACTATGTAAACTGGAATGATTTTGGCCAAATGCAATTAAAATTCGGATTGTAAGGGGTGGTTTCATAATTGTTGTTTTAACGACAAGCAAAATTAAATTATTGAGTGCGTCACTCATTTTCAGAAAAACCATCAAAATGCTACATGAAGTGTTCACGAAATCACTGCGTATAGCCAAGTATACTACTGCGTTCGCACATTCTGAGGATGGTGCAGCGCGACAGATTGCTGTTTTTCAGAGTAGTTAAAATGAGTGAAGAAACTGCAAAAGGTGAAGATATTCAAACACAGAAACCGCACAAAATCCACACTAGATCTACTTCTATCTACTTAAAATAGGGGTGTCCATGGTTAACCGGTTAACCGTTTAAAATTCCATAACCGAGTGAAACCTTTTTGCTCGGTTAAGTGGCGTCAATACATATTTGCACAAAACTTTTGCGTTTTTTTTTTCTGATTGTCGATAAAAAAAATATTGTGAAATGACAGCGTTTCTATTAACGGTGTTATGCGACTAAAACTTTTTTTTTTCCCTTTCGCGATAAGCCATTCCAAAAATGATGGCAACGGACGTTGCCATCATTTTTGATGGCAACAAAAATGGCGACACAGCCACCGCACTAGACATTATTATTATTTATGGAAGGAGACGTGGTGTGTCATCCAAGCATTAATGGCAGGAAAAGTCACAGAGTTTCTGTGTGTTTCTCCCTCATTTCTGCTCCGAGGTCTTGATTGTGGCATTTCTTTGAGGTTTTGTCCAGTAGGCTATTCCTTGTTTCTTTTATGAATTTTAAAAAAGAACTCTGCATCGTATTATGTCCAAACGGTCTACTTTTGTGTTCATTCGTTTCCCCTTATTTAATCCGTTGGCCTAATTGCAAAATGAAAAATGAACGGTTGTTGTATTTTGTAAATAGCAAAGTTGAACACCAAAATGTTCATTTGAACTGTAGGCTTATACACCAAATGCTGCGCAAAAATATATAGGCTATATATAGGCTACATATCGACGAATTTGCCCCTTAAACATTTAAAATATTTGACAAATTAATATGAAAAAAAAAAGATTTTACTGGTTTTCTGAGGCCAAATTATAACCTGGAAATGATTTCCCCCGCAATGCTGAATGAGAAGAGCCGTAAACACAGCCTGCAGAAATGGGATTTATAAGTGATTTATATAGGCTATAATAAATGTGTCTGATAATAAAATAATATAAAATAACGAGGCATTAATTATTTATTAATAAACTATTGTTTTCTAAATCATTGTCGGCTAAAAACAATTCTCAGCACATTTAGAGAGAAATGAATTAGCTAGGCCTACATAATTACATAGTCAGAAGATATTGGCCTTCGATTAGAAATTAGAATTTGTTCGTTTTAAATTGGACATTTAAAGCTTTAGCCCTGTAGACTAAAGCTTTACATGTCCAATTTAAAACGAACAAATTCGAATGCGGCTGTTTCAGTTCTCGCGCTTCAGTTCGCGGAGATCATGAAGCGCGCCTGAATGTTAAAGAACAACGTTTTCTTGTTATTGTGAGTTTACGCAAATATGTATTTGCGAATAATGTATTATTATGTTCTGTATGACCAGAAATGAAAGAGTATTTTAAGTTGTTTGTTACCACTGAAAGAACTGCAAGTGTTCACATGGGCGTCTCGCAGCCATCAATGCGCGCTTCACACACACTGGATATGCGTCAAAAATATTGTGTTTATTTGTGCCTTGTTCCTTTTTTTTGGATAAAGGCGTCTTCTACATATGCAGCCTAATAAAATGTTACAATAATGATGATTATTATTATTATTTGCGGACACGGAGTTAATGTGCTTATTTTCAATTGGCAATTTCATTTTGAAGGGTGATGGAAACGCACCTACTTTAACTGCTCTGAACTTACCACTGCGTTTTATTTCTATAAATTAATTTAGTTTCAAATGGGGTTCAACCATTTATTAAAAAGGTGTTAAAAATTAACTCTGTATCTCGAGGTTGCGGCGCGCACATGGTTAACCGAGTATTAACCGATAAGGGCCTTGGTTAACGGTTAATGAAAAACTTGAAAACGTGCAGCCCTAACTTAAAATAAAGACCTAAAAAAGTTTGAAAGAAGACATGTTATTGAAGACATACAGGCCAAAACCTCAAAATTGACCAGTGAAAAAAAAAAACATGTTTTTGCCTGCCATGTCTCACCTTAACAAAGAAAAAAAGCAATGTAGGACAATAGTATGCGCAAACAGTGAGAAACTGTATATTCATGCATTGAGCGCACATAAAAAAAAATCTATTCTGATTGTAAGTTTGTTACATATAGAGCCCATCACTTTATTTAGCTCATGTAAACACTACATGCAGATTCATTCATTGGAATGAATTAATTCTGATTGAAACAAGTGTCCATGAAAACGTAACTTTGTTTTTCTATTGGGCAGTTGTGTATTTTCAATTAAGCCTGCATGATTAATCATAATTAAACTGCACGTGATTTGGCCAAGAGAGGCTGATTTTTTTATGCTGATGATCGGTAGTAAATGCTGCTCCATCTGAACACCAGAGCGCACACACACACACATACACACACCACATATACATCTGAACACCAGCGGCTGCTCTCACCCAGACACTCCAAATATCCCTCGCAGCAGAAGTAGATAACACACATCATTCCAGGGGTGCTTCGCATTTCTTATTTGTGCATCCTCGTTTCCTTTCCTCGTTTCCTTCCCTCGTGTCTCAGCTCCACCCCTGTAGGACGTGAGGGAAGGACACGGAAAGGAAACAAACAAGGACGGAGGAATCGAATAAAAGCTTTTTTATAAACTGTGGAATACTTGATCACTCCACAGTGTCATCAGCAGCGCTAAACGCATCGGCCCTTATGTTGTTGAAGTTTGGTTATTAAATAAATTCATAATAAATAATAATAAAAGATATGCTGCACTGTTGAAATATGTGAGATGTGTGGTTCATATAAACTGCAAAGGTAAAGGATAAATTAAAATGATTGTGACCGATGTGAAGAATTGATATGTGCGTCACGTTTAGTCAATAAAACAGTTCTGCATAGGATGCACCGGTGTACCCTCACTCATGACTCCTCTGTATGTCTCCTCACACCTCGATCCTCGACTCCTCATGGTGCAATTAGAGAATTGAGATGTCCTTTAAGATGGCTGAGCTCGATCGGTTTCCGTGTCATAGGATGGAGGACGGAGGAGCGAGGAGGGATATTGAGAAGCACCCCACGAACAATAAGGTCATCTGTATAGTTCTTCAAGCCTTCTTGGGTATTTTCATGATAATAAAGTATATTTATACTTCAATGCTAATCGACATAACCTTTATCACTGTATAGAATTACTATGAAATAATATGTTGTGTGCCTGCCTTATTCTGAGTAAACTAATATCTTCTCAGAGAAGGATGTTTCCAAACCCTCAATTGACAGTGAGTTTGGAGTAAAACAACATTATTAAATGTTGTCTTTTATTGGACAAAAGGTTCATAAATGCTTCTCATGTTTGGAAAGATGTTTGACGCGTGTTGCTTTATCAAAAACATGTTATAAGCGACTTAAACTTGCAGTGCTTTCAGATGGAGCAGCGTTTACACACAACTTATTGCATTCCTTTGGGATATTTAGTAGTTGTGCTTTACAAAGTTTGTGGGTAGGCTATGTGTTTAATTTAACTTAACAAATCTTGTGTTGCACTAATTAAAAATAAGGAAGTTTGACGCAGAACTTTGGATTATTATATTCATCCTAGATGATAAGCTACTGTAGCAGACCAACTTCAACTTAAACCTTCATTCTCAGTCTAAAATATTTAGCTTAACGACGTGTTTCTGTGTTCATATTGTTCAGTTCAGTCTATTATTTCTTTTAGTAACAGCACATAAATCTACACTCATCATCAAGTTTTGTAAGATTGCAGCACAGGTCACGTCAGTCTCGGCTGCTGTTGGGCCTCTCTCAGGCGTGGCTGTGGTTTACTTTCGAGATTATTCGATGCGAGACAAACTCAGATAGCTTTACTATTGCGTTTTTTGGATTAAACATATATTCACGTATGGTTTATTGAAAGTCATAACAAACCACGACCTCTGCTATCTAAATAAAGTAACCAAGTAACGATCACGTTTGAGTTCGACGTTTTATGTTAGACGCAAATGCTCTTTAGAAAGTTTAGATATATGCTATTGATGGGCCTATTACATTGATTTTACTGATAATAATAATGATATTATAGCTATTTAACGTTTTAAAAAACTTACCTTGTCATGTCAAGCCATTTCTGATCTTGAATTCTTTGAAATGGCGTCTAAGTTAGTAGTTTTCTGATTCTGGTTCGACTGCTTTCGGTTTCTCCCTCTTGCTCTGAGACAGACGTGTAAGCCCCGCCCCAAACTGAACAGAACGTAATGACGTAGGACAACGTGCTCTCTAGAGGAGACCCGCATAGAGACCACTTAAAAAAAAAAAAAAAAAATATATATATATATATATATATATATATATATATAATATAATATAATATAATAATAATATAATATATATATATATTAATTTCAGAAGTAAAAATATAAATTAATAAATCACTTTTTTTTCACTGTTGGAAACCTACGCGATGTTGGAAACCTACGCTTTAAAGGAGCATTTCGCCGGTGGGAACAATAATCTTTATTGAAAGTGGGTCATATATGTAGTCAAAATGTACAATCAATTCTGAATTTGGTGCCTTCTTGGCCGAGGAAAGACAGAAAGTGACTTTAGGGAGCATTTATGAAAGACAAACTCCCACAGATCGTTCTGCTCTGGATAACATGATGTAGTTTCAAAAGACTGTTATAACTAACAGCAAAAATAAATAAATGCACATCATCCATGTACTCAAAAACTTGGATCAACTTGATTAGGCTATGTCATCATCATCAATAAACATCTGATCATATTTTCTCTTGCCATAACAAATATAATTAAAATACAGTAACAGCAGTAAGAGAAACATTGAAAGTAAAGGGTCAAGAGCCCAAATAAAGACTTCAAATGAAACATTAAATGAAACATCAACATCTAAACTTCAGTTGAATGATCCAAGTTCAGTTCAGATTGATCACAAATAACATAACATATCTGACACAATCACACATTAGTGTGTAAAAGTTTTCAACACACTTCTGTGTAAGAGGAATAAAGTTAAGTTACAGGACACACAAAACGTGTCCTTATATAAACTGAGATGTGTTAAGAAATTACACAGGTTTTTTGTTCAAATCTACACAATGTGTTGTCCCCGAGCATACACACTACATGTTAAAATCTACACAACATGTGTCATTTTTAACATCTTGTTTTACAGGTTGTGTTTGAATCAAATTTGATTGAAAGTGCGAACCGTTTACACTTCATGAACATTTCTCAAGAGCAGCATTATCAATCAGGGGTTGAAGCTTGAATAACTGAATAATGTACAGTACAGTGAGTCTGTCCAGTCATTGAGCTTGAAACATTGTCTTGTTCTGCACATTCTGTACTCGACTGCTTAATAATTTTACATCTGCCCATTTAGCTTTAGTTGTAAAATTCTGAGTATTAACTGACACAATCTGTGTGTTAAAATGACACTTTGTGTTATTGGAAATGTGTTGTCGTCGTTGTCCCTGAGCACGCACACAACACTTACACAACATGTCATTTTTTAACACATCTATTGAGTCCACATTACAATTTAGAGTGATCTGTATTATGTATTTGTAGGCCTATATCTGATTTATGTATTATCAGAAGTAGCCTATACATTTCAGAAATGTGCATATAAAAAAATCTCAGTTAGCTAAATGTATTAAATTTAAAAATGTAATAATTTACTTCAGATACAATGAGCGCATTGAAGTACTGAATACTTGTTATTCAAGATATAACAAGTATTCACGATAGCCTGGACACGCGCTAGTTTAGCGGGACCCAGGGATCTCATGAAGCTGCAGATGAAGTAGGGCGGGTGGGCGGCAGGGGGCGCTCTAGCGTAACCTTGCATTATTCTATTAGTTTCCAAAGATAGTACACTTCACATTACATACACTGAAAAAAAAACAATATGCTTATCTAATCAATAAAATTGTGGCAACATATTACAAGCAATATTATTAATTAAATTAAATTGGAATTAATTAGAATGTTAATTTGATTAACTATTACTCAATTCTAATTTGTTCAATTTAATAAATAATATTGCTTGTAATCTGTTGCCACAATTTTATTGATTAGATAAAGCAGTGTACCTGAATTCAAGTATCACCATGGTATTACCATCTGACACGGTCTTTGAGGAAAGTAGTACAAAAGCCTATTAGCCTATTCTTTGCTGTAGGCTATGCAATTGTGATGCCAAAGATACGAGCAGATGCATCAATAAAATAGTTTTGCAGGATTATATTTAAGGTATTAGAAAGTGTGAAAAGTGTGTATTTTTTCCCCCAATTGTTAGATGTACAATGCATGAATGAATTAGTGAAATTAAGAGTTGCTCAAGCAAATGGGATGAACGCGAGTGCTCATTGGCTGCTGTTGAGGTTGCGCGCACTCGCTGTTTTACGGTAACACGCTCAGGTGAAGCGCGCACTCGCTGTTTTACGGGCACGCGCTCAGGTGAAGCGCAGGTGATGAGATGATTGACAGATGCAGAACAGCCGAGACACGAGCGAGATGACGCGACGCGCGCGCAGCTGACGGACACAACACACACATATGACCAGTGACTGACAGGTATGTGTCGTTTTAAAGTTTATCAACTATAGAAAACACACAATGTGCAGGTGCAGGAAAAGAACAAGTGAGACATGCAAATTTAATGACATTCTGCCTTTACCGGTATATCGATTACAGTTCAATTTAAATATGCTGTTATTTTCTACGTTTTTTTTCCGATGCTGATAAAGAAACGTGCACTTCAAGCGATTATTATTGCTATATTGATATCAGAGAAATGTGCAGTAGAGTAGGCTAGCTATAGTTTCCATTCTGGGTCTCACTTTATTTTAACAGTCTTCATGTTTCCATGTGATTAGAGTCATTCTAATTAACTAAATGCACTTGGTATGACTCTTTTTTGCGCTGTTTGTAAATAAAAATAAGCCAATTAATATGTAACATGAACACAGTCAAAGCTACTAAACACTGTATTGTTGCTAAAAGTGTCTACAACACTAAATTTGTTTTTGTTTTTTTCATGATGTCTTATATGCAAACTTCTTTAATCCTTTAATCTTTAATCCTTTAGGAACTATTTTTGATTGATTGATTCCTTTATTGTCATTGTACTTGCATACAATGACAATTTTATTTGTTATTTGATAAAATTGTATTTTATTTGAAACTATTTGAACCTCTTAGCTTCTAAATGATTTGTGCCAATTATTTGTTTCTTTTTGATAAAAGGGATATATATATATATATATATATATTTGGTGACACACATATATATATATATATATATATATATATGTGTGTGTGTGTGTGTGTGTGTGTGTCACCAATATATATATATATATATATATATATATATATGAAGAGTTCAGATGCAAAAGCCTAAGTGCCATTTGAAATTTTCTTCTAAAATGATCATTTTTATCAAGCTTGTGTATTTAAGTTCAGTAATTTCACTTGAATGGCAATGAAGATTACCTATTAATTGTCATTTAAGTGAAATTACTGAACTTAAATACACAAGCTTGATAAAAATGATAATTTTAGAACAAAATTTCAAATGGCACTTAGAGGCTTTTGCATCTGAACTCTTCATATTAACATATATATACCCCTTTTATCAACAACAAACAAGACAATTTATCATGGCACACAAATAATCAAAAATAGAAGCCATAAGAGGTTATTTATGGTTTGATACTGTGAGCCACATCGTCTGGAAGATTAGTAATTCCTGTCGGATTCATCATTCTGAATGTAACCTTAAAGATCCTGATTTGTCTCTTAATTCTGGAAAGTTTCAGTAAATTGCACACATTTATTTCTGTTAGTCATCATGAGAGTGTGTGTTCAAAAACAGTTTTGTTTAGTCTTATCTTGAACATGTAAAGTATATATATATATATATATTTATTTATCATCAGAATGAAGGCTGACTTTGATATGCCTCGATTTCATAAATGTGTTCATAAAGACCAAGAACTTGTGTAACTTTTCTTATTCTGCACACAAAAGAAGATTGTGAAAAACGACTGTTTATTTGGCAGTGCAATGAAAGTTAATGATCTCCAGCTTTTTTACAACACACTGATTTTGGTGACACTTTACAGTAAAGATCATTAGTTAACATTAGTTAACTAACAAACCAACAATGAGCAATACATTTGCTACTGTTTTTATTAATCTTTGTCGATGTTTATTAATAAAAACAGCTGTTCATTGTTAGCTCATGTTAGTTCACGGTGCGTTAAGTAACGTTAACAAGTTTTTTATGAAGTATTACTAAATGTTGAAATTAATATTAACTAATTAACAAATGCTGAATAATTATTGTACATTCTTAGTTCATGTTAACTGAGGTAGGCCTTATTTTTAATTTTTCCCATTATTTTTTGGCTGAACTATCCATTTCAAGTTTATTGAGTTATAATTTTGAGTGAGGAAAGGTGATGCTGTATCATAAAGTGATCATTTCTGATTAATTTCAAAGTGGAGTACAGTCAAACCAAACTTTATTCAGACACCTTCGACATTTCTCACATTATCAGTTTATTCGGTAGAAAATGGTAATAAAACATGACTCAGAGTTATTAAATCAGTGGATGTTTCACTGGTTTTGTCCGTCCTTCTGTTTGACGCTCACAGATGAATTATGTTGAATATCTGTCAGCTGTTAAATTTAACTACACAATTAGACAATACCAGTTTAGATCAACCGATTACCAAGCAATGCTTCATGTTGTTCAGTCTGTGTGTAAAAAGAGCTTTAGCAATTAAAGAAAACACACTCAAGCAAAACATGATCAGCTCAAAGTGGAGGAATAATTTTAGTCAGTGGTACTTTTACGTGGCATATGAAGAAATATGTGACCATGGGCCAATTTGAGATTTATCATCTGAAATCTGAATATGATTTGATCATCTGGAATCTGAGGGTGCAAAAAAAATCGAAACATTGAGAAAATCGCCTTTGTTAGTATATTGTTTGCGATTATGATGCTTTCACTTACAAAAATAAACGTTTTATATATTTACAGTAGGAAATTTACTAGGCTAAATATGTTCATAGAACAAAGAAATCAAAGAAAAAAATAATAATTTTGACACGTTGTTATTGTTGTTTTGTGATTCAGGGTCACATGTCATTATATGTCACAGTTTACTTTATTTTGCTATTGCTTGTTAATATATATATATATATGAAGAGTTCAAATACAAAAGCCTCTTAGTGCCATTTGAAATTTTCTCCTAGAATGATGATTTTTATCAAGCTTGTATCTTTAAGTTCAGTAATTTCACTTAAATAACAATTAATAGGTAATCTTCATTGCCATTTAAGTGAAATTACTGAACTTAAATATACAAGTTTGATAAAAATGATCATTTTAGAAGAAAATTTCAAATGGCATTTAGAGGCTTTTGCATCTGAACTCTTCATATATATAGAAAAATGATATCTGGTGTCTGAATAATTTTCGGTGTGACTGTATGTTCAAAATAGTGTGTGAAGACTCTGATCAGTTTTTCGGTAAGGCGAGTGTAAGGAAAAGTTTGTCTTGCGCCTCTTTACATGGAGAGGTGAATAATGCATCGATTCACTCACTCACTCACTCGCAGGCGGATCTGTTTCACAGCGTTCATTAGACTCTCACTGTCTCTGATCGTCCCCAGACGGAGTGCATTATGAAGGAGAACCGGTCCTGTGCGTGTGTCCTGGACTGCCGTCGGTCGAGCCACAGCGACGCTCCCCCCCCTTTCAGACACAGAGCCAACGGGGCGGTGGGCGCCCTGTGCAACAGTCCCAACTGCATGCTGGAGGCCCCGGATCAGGCCGGAGCGGGACCGGATCAGAGCCGGAGCGGGGCCGGAAAGGTGCTGGTCACAGGAGGAGCCGGGTACTTCGGGTTCAGGCTGGGCCGGACTCTAGCCGGACAAGGGGCCACGGTCCTAATGCTGGATCTCCTCAAGCCGCCCTGGGATATCCCAGATGGAGCCGTCTTCCAGCAGGTACGGGGAAACTGGAGACGCCGGGTTGCGGAGGGGCTGTTGGGTCACAGAAGCAGGTGCAGCGTTGTTCAAGCCTCCGGTTTCAGAGACTCGGATGTCTCGGAGAAACCGCTGGGCTACGGGAAGAGCCGTGAAAGTGAATCTGAAACTGCCATGTTGACGTTTCAGCTCCTGTGGTTTTTACAGTATTATGTGTTCTCAACTGGAGGGTCGCAGCACAATGGTCTGTTCTTATAGTGGGGGAAAGCGATGCTCAATTTAACGGATAATTGCATCGTCATTGTTAGGATGAAAAAGTAAAGAGGGAGGAGAAAAGATGTCCATATTCTTGAAGTCAAAGGCTGTGCATCTAACTTGGTAAATGACAGACAGGTTAGACAGATGTACAGGTTAGACAGATGTACAGGTTAGACAGATGTACAGGTTAGACAGATGTACAGGTTAGACAGATGTACAGGTTAGACAGATCCACAGGTTAGACAGATGTACAGGTTAGACAGATGTTCAGGTCACGTGACGTTCCTCGTCCTTGAAAATCGTGAACAAATCTGTGCAAAAAGGGCTGATTATTGCTGCCAACCAAAATGTGTTTTGTACAGTGAAATATTGTCTCAAACATTGAAATCATTGAATTTTTAAGCAAAAGATTTTTATTTTGTATTCAGTCCATATCCAATTGGACATTTTTGTAATTTTGTAATAACAACTTTCATGTTGAATTTAAATGATATTTTTCTAACCAGTGGTTTTATCACTGCGTTGATGTCCAATGTAAAGCAAAACCAGTATGTTAGTGAAGAAATTTACATGATGATGATGATGATGATGCAAAAAGATAAAAAATAAATAGTATGTTACACCCCAGATAGCAAGGTGACATTGTGTTGAGTTTTTATTCATGCAAACCATTGTTTTGGTTGAGATTGACATTTAAATGTTTCAAGTAGCCTATTTTGGATCATTATTGAAATTTTGATGAAAGTCGACGGCACTCATGAGACTGAACCATCATCACTTTGTAATGTTAATTCAATGCAAGTGTTGACGCATCAAACTTAACATTGTTTCAGTGGTTGCTTGCTAGATGTTCCCATCAATATAGAAATAGTGTCTAAAAGTAATCAAAAGGTTTTAGGCAAAAATAAACTTTTCTGAAAACCCAGTCAAGAATAATGTGGATATTCATTCCCAGTTTGGTTGTTATAGTTTCTTATAGGAAGTTTTATGGATTGAACAAAAAACGTGAGAGAAAACTGTATGATTTTCTGCACAGATTGTATTCTTTATACATCCCTGTGATTGAATAGGCATTATGATTCAGTACATCTGTGTGTGTGTTCCTTCCAGATTGATATCCGGGATTATGATGCCCTGTATAAGATCTGTGCGGGAGTGGACGTTATATTCCACACCGCTTCCTACGGGATGTCCGGTCCTGAACAGGTCAGTGAGTGTAACACACATCTAATGAGAGCTCGGTCTGTATGAGAATCCACGAAACACTGAGACTGATGCATGTAAATATTACTCGAGTCCTTATTTTGCATTGAATTACAGTATATTAATATTTAGAAGATTTGGTAACACTTTAGTATAGGGTTCAATTCTTGCTATTATCTATATGCTTATTATCATGCATATTACAAGGATATGAGTGGTTTATTAGTACTTACAAACACATATTAATGCCTAATTCTGCATTATCACCTTCTACATTGATTAATCTGAACCAATACCTGAATTTAACAACTGCCTTACTAACTATTAATAAGCATTAATTAGGAGTTCATTGAGATTTTAATGTGCATAAAACATGCCATATCATATCATTCTTTGATTATATTCATTGATGGATTGTAATAGATTTAAAGCGAGTTTAAAGTTTACATGTGCTGACTTGTTGTTTGTCATAACATCTTTATTAATTATCATTTTCTACCTGTACGCAATCGAAATCGAAAACACTTTTTCATAAAAATCATATTTTCTATCAGTTTTACATTTGTGAACAAGTTATTTTTATAATAAAGAATCACAGTTCTCAACACTGCTGTCATTACCATCATGCCAAGCATGTTAATCCATCTGCATTTTATCATTTAGTAATAATAGAAAAGACAAATGAAAAAAAATTAAATAAAACACAGTGACTCGAGTCATTAATTTTAAAATGTTGAGTGTAATTGTGTGGATCCATAACATGTAAACACTATCGTAACATAAGAAGTTTGTTATTATTGACACAATTTTAAAATTAACGTGTATAGTTGTTATAAGCCATAATTCACTGTTAGACCTTACCAGGTTTTTTACAGTAAAATACTGGCAACACTGTTGCCAGTAATTTACTGTAAAAATGCACTAAAACTCAAGTTAACTAAAAAATACAACTTATTAGTTTTTGTGCATTTTTACAGTAAATTACTGGCAACAGTGTTGCCAGTATTTTACTGTAAAAAACCTGGTAAGGTCTAACAGTGTGATGTGATAAATGCTTTAAGTTTCATTTTTCAGTTTAACATGACTTTTATTGTTTCATTATTGTATCTGAGTGTTTAAGGAGTGAACCGATGCCATCACGTACTGAAGTGAAATACGCCGTTCATGTATTTTCTTGTTCTGCAGCTGAAGAGAAAGCAGATTGAATCAGTCAATGTTGGCGGCACGAACAATGTCATAAACGGTGAGCTTTCAACATTTGTATCATTCGGTACTGTAACTATTATTAGGCCTGTTGTTTCTCACTAGAGCTTGTATTATAATGGTAATAGAAATATTCCCCAATGAGCTCATTTCAGATTTCAGAATCAAAGGCTAAATAGAGCTGTACATTTATCGAGCTGTCCATGTAGGCATTATACAGAATGTGCACTAGATTATAAGATCTTCTCCTTCTTTTGACCAGATTCACAGGCAACATCACATGTAGGGAGGCGATATTTGAAGGATTTGCGACAAGCTTTGCTAAAGAAATATTTAAAGGATTAGTTCACGTCCGAATGAAACATTTCTGGTAATTTGCTCAAACCCACATCATCCAAGATGTTCATGTCTTTCTTTCTTCAGCCGAAAAAGAAATGAATTTCAGGATTTTTCTCCATATAGTGACTTCAATGGGGTTCAACGGGTTGAAGGTCCAAATGTGAGTTTCAGTGCAGATTCAAAGTCTCTCAAGAGTCTTATCTATGTGACGATCAGCAGCCGTGGTGCCCTCGAGAGCCACTAGAGGGCACCCTCTCCCCATGTTTGTTTCCCCATGGACTCTTTGTGTTTCATTATGTTCAGCTGTGTTTCATTATTGGTTATTGAGTTCCTTATTTAAGCCTGAGTTTTCCCTGTGTCCCTTGCGAAGTCTTGTTACACTGTAAGCGTGCAATTCCGAGCGTTCTTCCCTGTTCTGTGTCTCCGTGTTTCCCTGGACTCTTGACCCTTGCCTGTTTCCTGGACTGTTCACGAACCTGTGCTGCCTGCCTCGACCATTGCCTGTTTTGACCACGAGTTTCTGGATTGCCCCTTTGTTTAAGTGTTTGCCAGTTTTCATGTCTGCCTGTTTTAATAAAGTGCTGCACATGGATCCGACCGTCTCTGTCCGTACGTTACAGAAGACTTCGCCAAACGAGGATCCAGCAGACTTTCAGCATCTATCCGCCGTGGTCAAGACCCGAGCTTCAATGCTAGCCTCTCATAGTTCTCAGCTGGCGAGACTAACTTCTCTCCTCGAGGAACTAGCTAGCTCCGTGCAGTCATGGTCTCCGCAGAGCACAAGCACTAATCAAGCCCAAACCCCCGCTGCACCTGTTCCACCGCAACCCTGTGTGAGTACCGCATGCAGTAATTCCAGTACGCCGTTTCCCGAAAAGTTTAATGGCTCACCTGGAGCGTGTGAAGGATTTCTTCAGCAGTGCAGTTTATATATGAAACATCAGCCCCAGTTATACGCCTCGGATACCGACCGCGTTTCTTTCATCTGCTCACTGTTGACTGGAAAGGCTCTGGAGTGGGCAGGCACGTTTTGGGAACCAGGTCGGATGTCGTTTCCTCCTTTCAACGTGTTTACCGCCCTGTTCAGAAAGGCTTTTGAACTCCCCGCAGAAAAGGAGGGTCTCGAGGAACTGCTCTTTTCCCTGCGCCGGGGAGGTTCGTATGCGGCGGATTTCTCTCACTCACTTCGCACGCCGCATAAGCCTCAGCTCGCTAAACTGTTTGATCCTCCCTTAAGGACCGTCAGAGGCGCTTCTAAGCATATCGTTCCTGCCAAAACCACTCATCATGTCGGACCCCTCGAGCCCGTATCCCGCACTGGCCCTGTTAAAAGTGCTGTTTCTAAGACAGCGGAGGTGTCGCGGGTCGAACCGGAGTTTGAGCGCGTGCCAGCCGACTCGAGTGAGTCAAGTGCCGAGCTGAGTGAATCAAGTGAGTCAAATACCGAGCTGAGTGAATCGAGTGCCGAGTCAAGTGAGTCAAGTGCTGAGCCGAGTGAATCAAGTGTGTCCAGTGTTGAATTCAGTCTGTCCAGTGAGTCTTCAGTTCAAGTAATTGAATCTCCTCTTCAAGTGAGCGCTGAATCTCCTCTTCAAGTGAGCGCTGAATCTCCTCTTCTAGTGAGCGCTGAATCTCCTCTTCTAGTGAGCGCTGAATCTCCTCTGCAAGTGAGCGCTGAATCTCCTCTTCAAGTGAGCGCTGAATCTCCTCTTCAAGTGAGCGCTGAATCTCCTCTTCAAGTGAGCGCTGAATCTCCTCTTCAAGTGAGCGCTGAATCTCCTCTTCAAGTGAGCGCTGCATCTCCTCTTCAAGTGAGCGCTGCATCTCCTCTTCAAGTGAGCGCTGCATCTCCTCTTCAAGTGAGCGCTGCATCTCCAGTTCAAGTGAGTGAGTTGTCCAGCCCAGCGAGTGTGTCTAGCCCTGTGACGCGCCGCTGCAGGAGGAGAAGGAGGACTCGTTTGGTTCGCCAGGCCCCGGTGAGCGTGCCCAGACTCCTCGCTCTGCCGGCCCCGCCTCTGCGCCTCGCCCTGCCGGCCCCGCCTCTGCGCCTCGCCCTGCCGGCCCCGCCTCTGCGCCTCGCCCTGCCGGCCCCGCCTCTGCGCCTCGCTCTGCCGGCCCCGCCTCTGCGCCTCGCTCTGCCTGCACCCTTCAAGCTCCGGGAGGCCTTTCCTGTACCAGTTCACCACCCAGAGGCTCCTCCCGTGAATTTCCCCAAGTATTTTTTGGGGGGGGGCAGTAGGTACTCTGTGGGGGCCATGGAGGTGATCCTGACATGGACCTCTGAGTCCGTGAGGGCCATGGAGGCGAGGCTGTCATGGACCTCGCCTGTGTCTGCTCCGCCCTGGCCGCCATCACGTCCTGCTCCTTCCTGGTCACCCACGCTCCACGGCCCCAGGCCTCTCCATGTGCCTGGCCTCCTGCCTCTCCATGGGCCTGGCCCTCCATCCCAGCCCCCGTTGACCTCCCCCCGGAGCTCTTAGGAGCGTCTGGAAGCCGCTCCTTAGAGGGGGGGTTATGTGACGATCAGCAGCCGTGGTGCCCTCGAGAGCCACTAGAGGGCACCCTCTCCCCATGTTTGTTTCCCCATGGACTCTTTGTGTTTCATTATGTTCAGCTGTGTTTCATTATTGGTTATTGAGTTCCTTATTTAAGCCTGAGTTTTCCCTGTGTCCCTTGCGAAGTCTTGTTACACTGTAAGCGTGCAATTCCGAGCGTTCTTCCCTGTTCTGTGTCTCCGTGTTTCCCTGGACTCTTGACCCTTGCCTGTTTCCTGGACTGTTCACGAACCTGTGCTGCCTGCCTCGACCATTGCCTGTTTTGACCACGAGTTTCTGGATTGCCCCTTTGTTTAAGTGTTTGCCAGTTTTCATGTCTGCCTGTTTTAATAAAGTGCTGCACATGGATCCGACCGTCTCTGTCCGTACGTTACAATCTAGACAAACCATCAGTCATTTTCTAAAAAAAAATGTTACATTTATATACTTTTTAACCACAAATGCTCATCTTCCACTATCTCTGTGATGAGCCACACATTATGCAATCAAGTTGAAAGGTCACGCCTGTTCCAGTTAAAAAGTGAAAAACTCCATCTCATTTTCAATTTAAAAATTGTGAGACCTTTCAAGACGAGCATTTGTGGTTAAAAAGTATATCAATGTATTTTTTTTTTATTATTACTGATGGTTTGTCTAGATAAGACTCTTATTCCTCAGCTGGGATCGTATCGAGACTTTGAAGATGCACTGAAACTGATATTTTGATCTTCAAACCGTTGGACACCATTGAAGTCAATATATGGAGAAAAATCCTGAAATTAATTTCTTTTCGACTGAAGAAAGAAAGACATGAACACCTTGGATGATGTGGAGGTGAGTAAATCATCAGGCAATGTTAATACTGAAGTGAACTAATCCTTTAACACAGAATAAGAAGTTTGATGTCATTGTAGGTCTGCTATAAGTGTGTGGTTCTGGTTGGTGTGTTGTAGTCTGTACGGAGCGGGGCATCCCGAGACTCGTCTACACCAGCACAGTCAATGTGGCGTTTGCTGGCAGACCCATTGAGGATGGAGATGAAGACTCAGTTCCCTGCGTCCCGCTGGACATGGTGAGATGCACACTTGACTGTGCTCTGATTCATCTTGCATTCAGACCGTTTCTGAAGTACACATGTTGGTTTGTTCAACATTGAGACTTGTGTTTTGGACACCAGCCCTTTTCTAAAGCAGGTCCGGTTCTAAGGAGCAGGTTTTGAAAGGGACTATTAATAATAACGTACTAGCACTGCTATGCAACACTCTTGATTAGGTGGGTCAAGCTCCTAAATTAAGTGCAGGCTTCTGATTGGATGGGCCCTCTGTCGAAAGCTAGTTATTTTAGTCGATAAAGTTTTAAATATAGATATTTTTCATACACAAACGCATCACTTCACTTCAGAAGGCCTTCATCAACCCGCCAAAAGTTGAGCACTTTTTTATCATGGATGGATACACTTTAATGGATTTAAAGTTAGAGCTAAAGTTAGAAAAGTGAAATCTTAATCAACCACCCCTTTAACTGGTTATATTTTATTTTATTATTTTTTCATTACAGTAGCTAAATCCAGCAAGGCTTTAAAAATACACACAGACATCAACAATCTGCATATGAATCTCAGCAATGGTGACAATCAAACTAAATGCTTCGTGTTGCAGTGCATGATGGGTGCCACCCTGGCAGCTGAATTTTCCTGTGATTTTCACTGATTTTTCCCTGTTTGCTTTTATTTTGCTGTTGTTTTGTTGTGACTTTAGTAGCTTGTTTTGTGATGTTCGGATGATAATGTCATCATTAAAACATATTGTGAGCAGGTCATAGTTTCTATTGCAGTAACAAATGTGCTTTATAAATACAAAGTTGGAACAGCCAGAGAAAAACTACAATTAAAAAGTAAAGGATCAAGAGCCCAACTAAAGCAAACATTAATAACCATAATGGCGATTTGAGATGGAAAAATCTAAATCTAAAGTTCTGTTTATTCTCAATAAGACCTTTAGTAGATGTATGACCGAAATAAAGTCAAACTGGTTAGTAATAAGTGCAATAATGTGTAACGTCTCAAAGTCAGTTGTAATTCTTGTTTTTCTTTTTTTTCTATTTTTGTTGTTTCGCTTTCCTTCAATGATTCTGCTTATTAGCATCAGGTGCCACCACTAGTGGCCAATCATCACTTAATTATCTCTTCAACACGTATTACTGCTTCAGCGTTCATTTTAAAAGCCTGTAGTTGGACACATATTTACACTGACTGGTGTTAATACGCAAATGCCAATCAGAGTTGTTTAATTTAGTCCAAATTATGTTCACCCCTCAAAACACTGAACACATCTGCCTTTGAACGCAACCTTCGAAGGACGCAGCTCATGTTTACACCTGTGTGTTGCGGCACAACTCAAAAATAAGAGAAAAAACAACCCATTATAATCCTTGATGCTGTCTACAGTGAACTGGATGTACTGATGTTGCATTACTGATCACTGTGGTCACAGGCGTCAAAAGTGGATGACTTTCACTAAGGATTAGTGGTGAAGCTGGACTCGTGGTTTTCTCCTGTGTGCTCCGGTTCACTGTCCAGAAGAACAGTAGACTGAAGTTAAGGAAGGTTAATGGAATCAAATTAGTCCATCCGACACCTCACTCAAGTGAGGCGCTACACAAGTCACCCGCTTTTGTCTGCCCAAACGTCATACATGAATACATAACATCTGATGAATCATACAACGGTACAGCTTACACACTCGGATTTCACTGGCACTCATTTTCGGCTGAGGTTGACTAATGTGTGATGACTTTCACTACGGTTGAAACAAGCTATCTATTTATTAGCGTGTCTGTTTAAAATAAATTATTTCTATGGAGTTTAAATAAGAAAAAATTATGTTTTTCATAATTTTACCATGCCTGGGCTACAAATGTTGACCATATTAATAGCTTTGATATAATATACTGTAGTCAAATATTTTAAAAAAGTAATTCAAATTTATCAGCTAAATTGGACACTGTAGTCTGAGCAGTTTTATTTGATAATTGATATCCTATATTTAATTTGAGGACTACTATCCCATCACTAACTCATTGTACAGTTTATAAATTATCATCTTGTCATTTATTTAAATGTGATTTTTTTTTCAAGCACATAGACCATTACTCCAGGACTAAAGCTATCGCCGAACACATGGTGCTCGCGGCCAATGGGAGACCAACGAAAGGTACGGAAATGGAAACTTGTTGATCTTTGAAGTCAATCCTGTTATTGTGCACAATTGCAATAAGCGCAAGTGGTGTCATGTACCCCGACCATATTGTGTGTGTGTGTGTGTCCACTGCTGATGAGGTACTGAGGTAACAGCTGCTATGGTAATGACCACAGCCTGCAACCCAACCCAACCAGACCTGTTGACACTGTTTTAAAATTAGACCTAGGCTTAACAATAAAGCCAAGCACGAGGGAAAGCTTATTCTCTGTGTGTGTGTGTGAGGACTCTGCACTAATAGTTGCACACCTTACAAAACACAAAGGGAGAAACAACTTTTTCAGGATCATTGCTATTTCATGTAGACCAGCATCAGATTTCTTTGATATCATGGGTAAAAACATAAAAGTAATAGAAATTATATATTGGTCAGTGCGGCTGCTGATATTTGGTTAAATAATAAAATCTTGTTTAGATTATATATAGGCTATATATATATTCAAATAGATCATGGATAAACTGCTTATAATACTGGCGTGTTCCTGTGATAGGTGGTGGTCTTCTACAGACATGTGTCCTACGCCCCTCTGGTATCTACGGTCCTGAAGAGAGAAGACATTTACACAGGGTGATGGTGAGACCCCCCCCCCCCCCACCCCCCCACACTCAGACAGTTGTACAGGCTCAGTGTTGCCCAGAGCTGTACAATATTAATGGCGTCTGTGAGAATCTCCTGTTACAGCATGTGCTTCTGCTGTATCTACATACAGACACATCTGTCTGTGCTTCCTCATGTAATCTCTACACAATTAATCATTTCTATTCTACTCACCCTCAGATTTAAGCTATATTTCAAAAACGCTGTTGGACAATTGAAATCAAACCAAACTTCTTCATAGCTCCGCCTCCAAAACTCACTCAGCCCCCAATCAAAGCTTGAAGGATATCGGGGCCTTTAGTGGGTGTTGTTAGCTCTGTGAAGATTTGTTGAATGCAGAAATATGGTTTAACGATTATTTTCTCTTCTCAGGTGAATGTGGAGAGGAGGTTGTTCAGCTTCTGTTTTGGAGACCCTAATGCCAAGATGAACTGGGTGCATGTGGATAATTTGGTGACGGCTCATGTCTTAGCAGCTGAAGCACTCACTGCGGAGAAAGCCTTTGTGGCGGTATGTGTGGCATGATGGAAATATTTTTAATGCAACCAGCAGTATTGAACCCAGATCATGCCTAATGTATTCTTTTGTGTATTTTTTTTTTTAGAGTGGACAGGCCTACTTTATCAATGATGGGGAGTCTGTCAATGTCTTTGAATGGTTGACACCTCTGGTATGTAGCAATCAATCCAAGTCCAGTCAAACCAAAATGTATTCAGACACCTCACATTATCACAGTTTATTCGCTATAGTTCAGAAAAATGTTCGACTCTCACAGAAGAATCTTGAAAATCTATCTGCTGTTAAATTTAACTACAAAATTAGATAATACCAGTTTAGATCAACCGATTTCAAAGCAATGCTTCATGTTGTTCAGTCTGTGTGTAAAAAGAGCTTTAGCGATTAAAGAAAAAACACTGTGGAGTAAAACTGGTGGAGCCGGAGGGAAGGCAGACCCAGGTGGAGCCAAAGAGATGGAAGGCAGAGGTGCAACCGGCAGACAGAAATCCTGAGGTGTTACCAGGTTGATCCCTGACCAAGTCGGAGTTGGTGGGACGAGGGAGCCTGGTGGAGCAGGTGGGATGACGGGCAACGATGGAGCTGAGGGCGCATTGAGCCAAGGTGGAGCCGATAGATCAAAGGACTGAGGTGCGGTCCAGGTCTCTGTGGCTGGAGGTGGAGACAGGGGATCCTCATGCCAAGGCGATGCTGGAGCGAATCCACAGTGCTGCTCAGGGAAAGCTGTACACAGGAACCAGAGGAGAGAAGGGCTGAATAAATGTGTTGGTAAAATAGAGGGAGGCTGGGCGGGCAATCTGAAGACACCGAGTGCACTGGAGATACTTGGATACAGGGGTGATAGCACTGGGCATTTTCAACAACACAGGGGTATCTTCAGTAATCACATCCGTAAACCAGTCTATTAATTCCACCTCTTAAAAGTCCAATAAGATCCCATAGTCCATATTTACCATACACGCAGCGGCGGGAGTGTAGGCGGGGCTAGCATCCATGCGCTCAAACCCCACAAGGACTCCATCAGTGACGATTGTTGTAGCTGACTCACACACCCGGTCAGACATAATATTGGGCTCAGGCTCCAGGGATACAAGCGCTGGAATCAGGCTGGGACCGTCTGGCTGGCTGTTGGTTGACTGGGCTTTGGGATTGGTGGAGGGGTGCTGGTAGGCTCTGCGAAGCGGATGGTGAATGGCGAGTTGGTTAACCAGCATACACCTCATACATGCAGCGAAATCTTCACGAGGACCGTTCCCTGGGAGGCGTGCCTGGGACTGCTCGCTGAGGCTGGCGATGTAGAACAGCGGTCGGGATAGGCACGCCAACTCCAATAAAACTCCAGGGAGCATTCCTTCTGCTCCAGACATAGCAGGGCAACAGCAGGAATGACCATTGAGGAAAAAAACAAACAAAAGAAAATGCAACAAAAAATAAACTGTTATGGTCCGATCTTCTGTCATGTATCGCGGTGTATTGAGTCGCACTACGAGGGAGAATTCCAAAATATAGTCTTTTAAAGGGTTAGTTCACCCAAAAATGGACTTTATTTCAACTATTCATTTATTTCTCCCTCTGCCTCAAGTCAGGTTACTAGTTTAATAGCGTAAGCTTCTGTTATTGTACGTCACACGCATCACACACATGACCAGCGTCGGCCAATAGTGAGCCTACGTGTGACGTAGCTCTACGCAATCACACTACGTTAACTGACTTACAGGCTCATGGAGAAGGAAGTGAATAGTTGAAATAAAGTCGTTATTTTTGTTGTTTTTTTGCGCACAAAAGTGTTCTCGTCGTTTGATAAACTTAAGATTGAGCCCCTGTAGTCACTTGGACTATTTTAACGATGTCTTTAATGACTTTTCGAGGACAGCAAGAGCCAGTCCCTCAAGAAGCCTATGGACTAGTATGCAGGAGCGATCTTAATATCTTAAATATCTTCATTTGTGTTCCGAAGATGAACGAAGGTCTTACGGGGTTGGAACAACATGAGGGTGAGTAAATACTGACAGAATTTTCATTTTTGGGTGAACTAACCCTTTAAGTACACAGGAGGGTATCATAGGAGACAGGCAAATCCACACACTAACATAAGTTACACATAGGCAAGATGGACAAAGGACTGAAAGACACAGGGAATATATATAATAGAACTAATGAGATAAGTGATAAACTGGGCAGCTGAATGACATTGCATATTAGACAGACTGAACTAAAAACACACAAGACAGAGCATACATGTAACAGTTTGGTCCCAATTTTTTTAATTTTTTTACTGGTAGTCCACTGTATTAAGAATTTACTCACTCACATGAATGAACTATAATGTCCTGCACCACAAATCTAAGTTACATTTGGTCTCTGAATAACTTTTGGTTTGACTGTTTATTTAATGAAGGGGTCACTCCACCTCTGGAAAGATGTATTTAAAATGGGTAATTCATGTAGAAGAAATGTGAAATTATTTTTGAATTTGGAGCTTTCTAGCCTGAGAAAAGCCAGAAAATGTATTTTGGATTATTTGGATGAAAGACAACAACTCCCAGAATGCACTTGCTTCGCTGCCCTAGGAGGCCACGCCTACCAGTAACAGAGCGCAGTAGTTAAACAACAAGTCTAGACTACTACCGAAAATGTGTTTCGAGATCGCGCAAAATGTCCGGGGTTCGGCTTTTGCGTACTACTGTTGCCATTCATTGTGTTAACAGTGGCAAGCGGGACGAGTGAGGGCCGCGGGAGAACGGCGCGAGGCCGTTGGCGTGATTACCGATGAGCGCACTTGTGAGACGTAAGTTACCGGTCTCGTATCCCTCACGGAGGAGCGGATATTTCCTTAGCGATGTTAAAACGCACATCAACCGATCACTTGTTTAGCGTTCATGTACTACATTCAGATTCACCAATCGGAACGAATTCAGTTAGATTGAAACAAAAGCTGTGTATGTAAACAATGAATGGCGACCGCAGAAAGCAAAAGCTGAATCCCTGACATCGAAAAAAGAGGACGGTAACCCCTAAAGTTACTACTCAGGTTTCTCCACAGAACAAGAGCCTGTTAGCTTAGCTTCCAAAACAAGATGGCTGACACTATGTGTGATCCCAATCCTCCATAATGCATCCGTCTGCGTGTTCAGCTTCGTCCATATTTTCAAAAAGTTTCTGCTTGTGAAATCAAACGCACTGGCACTGATCTGTGATTGGTCTGTTAGCGCATTAGGTCCAACCCCCTATGGGCGGGTTTGAAAGGGTGGGATCTAGTGCTTGTAATCTTTACAGAAATCCCCTCTCTTACACTTACTCCTAGAATGACGTAAAATGACGATTTTTGCATCATTGTAGGAGGAAGTGAAAAAGGTAAATAGCAGATTTTTCTCGTCTCGGGGGAAAATGAGAGAGTGTTGCTTGAACATTCATAATATGACTGGGTTTCTAACAATGGAAATCTAAATGCAAATGGGTGGAGTGTCCCTTTAATGAACCCTGTATATTTCTTTGTGTATTACAATTCTTTGCTGTTTAAAACAACTATACCTTTATCTATTTCCAGTTTGAAAGACTGGGATACGGTCGGCCGCTGATTCACCTTCCTGTGTCTCTGGTCTACTCAGCAGGTGTGACATTAAAATTATTATTATTTTTGAATAAAATGTTGTTCAAATGCAACTATAAATCGTATTCTTTTTTTCCATCCCATTTTTGTGCCCAGACTAGAGCTTGAATTGAGAAAATAAGTTGTTAAATGAACTTTCTTGTCTTCTCCAGCAATTCTAATGGAGCGACTGCATGTGACTCTGAGGCCTATCCTGGAAATCCCATTGCTTCTCACCAGAAACGAGGTAAATGTTCATTACATCATGCAGTTTGCTCTGATCACTTTATCCTACTAAATTTGTTTTGATGGCATCTTGAGAGCAGTGTGACTTTACATTCTCCCTCCGCTAATTAAACTCCATTAACAAACTCAGAGGAGCTTTAGAGGAGTTTACAAACAGGAGTTTCCGTGGATCTTTTTGACAATGCACGCAGAAAACTGTAGGGGGAAAAAGGAAATAATTCTCCATTTTAATCATATCGTTGTCATGTAAACGTACTCTCAATGATTTAAGGTATGTTGACATGGTCAAGAGGATCTGCTTATGTTCAAACTGAGCATCAGAATGAGGAAAAAGGTCATTTAAGAGACTTTGAGCGTTGCATGGTTGTTGGTGCCGGACGGGCTGGACTCACAGTAGAAGACTGAAGAAATGTTGCCAGGTCTGATGAGTCTCTTCTGCAACATTCAGATGGTCGGGTCATAATTTGGTGTAAACCACGTGAAAGCATGGATCGATAATGCCTTGTGTCTGCAGTTGAGGCTGCTGGAGGTGTAATGGTGTGGGGGATATTTTCTTGGCACACTTTGGGTCTCTTATTACCAGTTGATCATTGTTTAAACGCCACAGTCCAACTGAGTATTGTTGTCCATCTCCATCCCTTTATGACCAGTGTATTGTCGTCTGATGGCCCTTACAGCAGGAAAACACACACGTCTCAAATCTCTAATCATCTCAAACTGGTTTCTTGATCATGACAGTGAGTCACTAAACTCAAACGGCCTCCACAGTCTCCAGATCTCAGTCCTGAGCCGCTCTGGGATGCGGAGGAACCGGAGATTCACATCAGGGATGAGCAGATGATATGTGTGATAAACTGAAGGTTCAGGCGCCATGGCAACAACTCCAGCCTAAGTGTGGCATCTTGGGTTTCCATCAGCAGAAGTGAATTACCTTTAACTCTCCTTAACATGCACAGCAGATCCAGCACTTAACATAATGAACTTCAACTCTATTATCCTTCAACTCCATAATCACAGCAGCTCCAGTCCTCCTGAACTCAACATAATGAATCTCAACTCTATAATCACAGCAACTCCAGTCCTCCTGAACTCAACATAATGAACTTCAACTCTATAATCCTTTAAATCTATAACCCTTCAACTCTTCATAATGAATCTCAACTCTATAATCGTTCAACTCTATAATCACAGCAGCTCCAGTCCTCCTGCACTCAACATAATGAACTTCAACTCTATAATCCTTTAAATCTATAACCCTTCAACTCTATAATCACAGCACCTCAAGTCCTCCTGCACTTAAAGTAATGAACTTCAAATCTATAATTCTTTAACTCTATTATCCTTCAACTCTATAATCACAGCAGTTTCAGTCCTCCTGCACTCAACATAACAAACGTCAACTCTATAATTCTTTAACTTTATTATCCTTCAACTCTATAATCACAGCACCTCAAGTCCTCCTGCACTCAACGTAATGAACTTCAACTCTATAATTGTTTAACTCTATTATCGTTCAACTCTATAATCACAGCAGCTCCAGTCCTCCTGTACTCAACATAGTGAACTTCAACTCTATAATTCTTTAACTCTATTATCCTTCAACTCTATAATCAGAGCAACTCCAGTCCTCCTGTACTCAACATAATGAACTTCAACTCTATAATTCTTTAACTCTATTATCCTTCAACTATACAATCACAGCAACTCCAGTCCTCCTGCACTCAATGTAATCAACTTCAACTCTATAATCCTTCAAATCTATAACCTTCAACTCTATAAGCAAGCACAGCAGCTCATGTCTTCATGTGCTCAACGTAATGAACTTCAACTCTATAATTCTTTAACTCTATTATCCTTCAACTCTATAATCACAGCAACTCCAGTCCTCCTGTACTCAACATAGTGAACTTCAACTCTATTATCCTTCAACTCTATAATCACAGCAACTTCAGTCCTCCTGCACTCAACATAGTGAACTTCAACTCTATTATCCTTCAACTCTATAATCACAGCAACTCCAGTCCTCCTGTACTCAACATAGTGAACTTCAACTCTATTATCCTTCAACTCTATAATCACAGCAACTCCAGTCCTCCTGCACTCAACATAGTGAACTTCAACTCTATTATCCTTCAACTCTATAATCACAGCAACTCCAGTCCTCCTGTACTCAACATAGTGAACTTCAACTCTATTATCCTTCAACTCTATAATCACAGCAACTCCAGTCCTCCTGTACTCAACATAGTGAACTTCAACTCTATTCTCCTTCAACTCTATAATCACAGCAACTCCAGTCCTCCTGTACTCAACATAGTGAACTTCAACTCTATTCTCCTTCAACTCTATAATCACAGCAACTCCAGTCCTCGTGTACTCAACATAGTGAACTTCAACTCTATTCTCCTTCAACTCTATAATCACAGCAACTCCAGTCCTCCTGTACTCAACATAGTGAACTTCAACTCTATTATCCTTCAACTCTATAATCACAGCAACTCCAGTCCTCCTGTACTCAACATAGTGAACTTCAACTCTATTCTCCTTCAACTCTATAATCACAGCAACTCCAGTCCTCCTGTACTCAACATAGTGAACTTCAACTCTATTCTCCTTCAACTCTATAATCACAGCAACTCCAGTCCTCCTGTACTCAACATAGTGAACTTCAACTCTATTCTCCTTCAACTCTATAATCACAGCAACTCCAGTCCTCCTGTACTCAACATAGTGAACTTCAACTCTATTATCCTTCAACTCTATAATCACAGCAACTCCAGTCCTCCTGTACTCAACATAGTGAACTTCAACTCTATTCTCCTTCAACTCTATAATCACAGCAACTCCAGTCCTCGTGTACTCAACATAGTGGACTTCAACTCTATTATCCTTCAACTCTATAATCACAGCAACTCCAGTCCTCCTGTACTCAACATAGTGAACTTCAACTCTATTATCCTTCAACTCTATAATCACAGCAACTCCAGTCCTCCTGTACTCAACATAGTGAACTTCAACTCTATTCTCCTTCAACTCTATAATCACAGCAACTCCAGTCCTCGTGTACTCAACATAGTGAACTTCAACTCTATTATCCTTCAACTCTATAATCACAGCAACTCCAGTCCTCCTGTACTCAACATAGTGAACTTCAACTCTATTATCCTTCAACTCTATAATCACAGCAACTACAGTCCTCCTGTACTCAACATAGTGAACTTCAACTCTATTCTCCTTCAACTCTATAATCACAGCAACTCCAGTCCTCGTGTACTCAACATAGTGAACTTTAACTCTATTATCCTTCAACTCTATAATCACAGCAACTCCAGTCCTACTGTACTCAACATAGTGAACTTCAACTCTATTATCCTTCAACTCTATAATCACAGCAACTCCAGTCCTCGTGTACTCAACATAGTGAACTTCAACTCTATTATCCTTCAACTCTATAATCACAGCAACTCCAGTCCTCCTGTACTCAACATAGTGAACTTCAACTCTATTATCCTTCAACTCTATAATCACAGCAACTACAGTCCTCCTGTACTCAACATAGTGAACTTCAACTCTATTCTCCTTCAACTCTATAATCACAGCAACTCCAGTCCTCGTGTACTCAACATAGTGAACTTCAACTCTATTATCCTTCAACTCTATAATCACAGCAACTCCAGTCCTCCTGTACTCAACATAGTGAACTTCAACTCTATTCTCCTTCAACTCTATAATCACAGCAACTCCAGTCCTCGTGTACTCAACATAGTGAACTTCAAATCTATTATCCTTCAACTCTATAATCACAGCAACTCCAGTCCTCCTGTACTCAACATAGTGAACTTCAACTCTATTATCCTTCAACTCTATAATCACAGCAACTCCAGTCCTCCTGTACTCAACATAGTGAACTTCAACTCTATTATCCTTCAACTCTATAATCACAGCAACTCCAGTCCTCCTGTACTCAACATAGTGAACTTCAACTCTATAATCACAGCAACTCCAGTCCTCCTGTACTCAACATAGTGAACTTCAACTCTATTATCCTTCAACTCTATAATCACAGCAACTACAGTCCTCCTGTACTCAACATAGTGAACTTCAACTCTATTCTCCTTCAACTCTATAATCACAGCAACTCCAGTCCTCGTGTACTCAACATAGTGAACTTCAACTCTATTATCCTTCAACTCTATAATCACAGCAACTCCAGTCCTCCTGTACTCAACATAGTGAACTTCAACTCTATTCTCCTTCAACTCTATAATCACAGCAACTCCAGTCCTCGTGTACTCAACATAGTGAACTTCAACTCTATTATCCTTCAACTCTATAATCACAGCAACTCCAGTCCTCCTGTACTCAACATAGTGAACTTCAACTCTATAATCACAGCAACTCCAGTCCTCCTGTACTCAACATAGTGAACTTCAACTCTATTATCCTTCAACTCTATAATCACAGCAACTCCAGTCCTCCTGTACTCAACATAGTGAACTTCAACTCTATTCTCCTTCAACTCTATAATAGCAGCAGCTCCAGTTCCCCTGCATAGTGAACTTCAACTCTATATGGTCCAAGGTGATCTCATACATCACACGAGCAGGCATCTGTAACCATGAAGTCTGCATGTGCTGTGTAAGTATCACAGTGGACTCTGGGAGGGTAAAGCATGATAACTGGCCTGAAGTCTGAGGAAGAACCTGTTGCTTTAGGTGTGGACTGGTGCTGAGACATGCATTAGTCATGAGAAACACAAGCCCCGGCCTGACGGGTGATTCTGCTCAGGTGGAGGCAGGTTTGATGATTGCTTTGTGAATAAAACATGAGGCACCAGCTCCTTACTGGAGCTTTACGTTTGAGATGGACAGGTGAAGGAAAGACACACACACACACACACACATGCACACACAAGGACCAGGAAATGAGTATGTCAATCACATGATGGTGACCTCCATCCCAGTTTCTGATCTAAATCTTACACTATAGCCTTATATATACTGTGACATCAAAACTACTGAGACACATCTGGACACTAATGAATATGAATAGATCCATTATTTTATCATTTGGAAAAACAAAATACAAGCCTCTGTTTGGTTGGATATTTTGAAACATTCGTAGTGTGGCTTATGCCCAAATACTTGTTGTGGCCAGCATATTTGATATATTTATATAAGTTGAATGTATATATTACGGTTTATGATGGTTTTTTTGTAAGTGTACAATGTCCTCTGTCCACTAGATGGCACTAGTCTGTTTCATAGCATGATCTGATCACACAGTCCAACTCTAAATAATCCAAATGTGGGATTTTACATTCTGAGGTGAAAGTTTAAAGATGTGATATCAGAAGAAAATGTCAGATCAGCTGTCTATAGCAGCTATTCCTGGGTTAATGCTATCCATTATCTATTAAACTGATCTAGTTTGAACCCCTGTAATGAAGTGTTAGAAGTAGTAATTTGTGGAAATTATTTCTAAGCATTTGTTTGCTCCAGATCTCTTATAATATGCTTTGATTCACTTAAATTTATTTGAATAGCACTTTCCACAATTATGTTTCAAAGCATCATTGATTATAATTATAAGAATAATATTTGAAAGTTTCACAAAGTTGCCTTTATCTGAAAACAATTGACTAAACAGTGTTTCAAGAGTCCTGCCACCGAGACTTCCCACTGTTCGGTGTGTTTATACATTCACCCGCCACTGAAGATGGATCTTTTGCCTTCAGAAGAGCCTTAATTCCTCAACAGCTGCCGGACACATTCCTCAGAGACTTCCTCAGGTCATGATTTCATCACACAGTTGCTGCAGATTTATCATCTGCTCATCCCTGATGTGAATCTCCGGTTCCTCCGCATCCCAGAGCGGCTGTTTTCCTGCTGTAAGGGCCATCAGACGACGATACACTGGTCATAAAGGGATGGAGATGGACAACAACAATACTCCGTTGGACTGTGGCGTTTAAACAATGATCAACTGGTAATAAGAGACCCGAAGTGTTTCTGCATGTAATTGGCTGATTAGATATTTGCATTAAACAGGTGTTCCTAATAAAGTTCCTAATGAAGTATGAAGCGTGAGCCCACACACTCTTCAGACGGCTCCTTTGGGTCAAGCTCTGGCTCTCGGCCCACCACAGGTTTTCCGTGTCGTTACCCAATCTGAAGGCTGGTAAGGGGAGAGAGACCGCGGGGGCATTTCACGGTGCCAGCAGAGCGCGCGGGCACAGACACACTCAATGTAAAAGTAATGCCAGGTAAAAGGAGGTCATTAAAGCCATTAGCAAATGTGAAGCCCTCAGAATCTGATCTGTGAAGTCAAATCCAGAGCCCATCTCTCAGCGCTGTGTCTTAATACTGTCTTCAGGACGACCTGACTGTGACACCTCTTAACCTAAACTCTCCCCAGGCTTTAAACCAGTCCGCCATGAGAAGAGCAGTCGCACCAACTCAAATAACAAACCTTTCTACACAATAACGATTGCCACAAACAAAAACAGCCACAAACTTATACTTAAACTTACTTATACTAAATATAATTCTGCAATTTAACTATTTTTTTAAAAAACTTAATTGCTTATTATTTACACACTGTAAAACATTTCTTTCATGATTTGTAATCACAACATTTTTTTCTTTTGTCAAATCAACTTAGATAATTTATGTAGTTCAGATTATTAATATTTTGAGTTTCTGATGATTAAATCAATTTCCTTCATTGTATTAACTTCAATGAACTTAAAATTAAGGCAACCAGGTTACTTATTATTTTAAGTTAAACCAACAATATTTTTTTACAGTGCAATTAAATTCGTTTTTTCTAATTAGTTGAATTTAAGCGTTTTTTGACTAACTTACACAGGACTTAAATACATCTGTATATGCAATTTGTCATTTGACATTTGATTTAAGAACATCTGCTGAATGTACTGAAAAGCATTTTTGATAAACTAAAATATAGTAAATTTCTGATGTTTATCAAGTAGTCATGACAACATATGTTTTTACACAACTTTAATTTGTAAAATTTGCAATTTTCAACTTTTTTATAAGTTATACAAGATTCAACTCATTTAATTCCAGTCATTTTAATGTAATTTAAGTTCAAATGACTTAAACATCCCAGTTAATTTTACTTAAAAATATATATTTTTATGGTATATTTAAGTATAATTATGTATGTAATTTCACTGTAAAAAAAATATTGTTGGTTTGACTTCAATTAAGTTACCATGTCCCCTCAAAAATGTTGAGTTCACTGAAATAAAAAAAAAAATTAAGTAAATGCAATGAAGAAGATTGGTTTAATTAATAGAAACTTAAAATATAATGTTATCTGAACCACATTTGTAATAATGAAGTTGCAATTTAGTACATTTTAAATATAATATCAAATAACACAGTTTAAATAAAAATCATACTTTACAATTGATTTATTACTTTAGTCAATACATCAAAATAAGTGCACTTCTTTAAAGCATGACAAAAGACTACTTGAGCATAATAATTTAAAATACTTTAAAGTAAAACGTTTAACAAAAAACACTTTAAAAGTTTATTTATGTGTGTTAAGTCATGAATAATTTCACAATACTCTTTAAGTGGAATCTTTTCATTATATTATCTGCAAGTACAGTGTACATTGTAAAAAAAAAATATTGTTGGTTTAACTTAAAAATAAGTAACCTGGTTGCCTTAAAACTTTAAGTTCATTGAAATTGAAAAATTGAGTTAATACAATGAAGGAAATTGATTTAATAATCAGAAACTCAAAATATTATGTTATCTGAACCACATAAATTATCTAAGTTGATTTGACAGAAGAAAAAACGTTATGATAACAAATGATTTTTTTTACAGTATATATATATATATATTATAAATGTTTAAGATTTTAAGTAGCTACACTACAAGTGCACAGTTAATAGAATGAAGTGCACTTCTTTGTAACGAAGTGCGTGTCTCTGACGTGTACAGTAGTAGGTGAGAGGAACTTTTCAAAACTTTACTTGTGTCTTAAGAAAGTCATGAAATAGATGACAATACTCTTTAAGTGGCCTTTATTCATTATATAATCTGCAAACAGTGTTTTTTAAGCATGCATGTTTAAGATTTTAACTAGCTACACCATATGTGCACACTAAAACACTTGCTTTTACCGAGAGGACGCAGCCAAGCGCCTAGGTGTCTAGTCCTGTGTGTCTGATCAGATCAGTATATCTCCTTATCTCTGTCTGCTGTTAGCATGTTGACCTCTGACCTCTGCATCCCTCTCAGGTCAGAAGCATTGCTGTCAGTCACACCTTTAAAATCGAGAAGGCCCAGCGAGACCTGGGCTTCGTTCCTGAGAAGTTCAGCCTGACGGACTGTGTGGACCAGTACCTGCGGAGCCGACCGGGACGTCCAGCCGCCTCGTTCCCCAACACACGCTTCCTGTTCCTGCTGCTCCTGATCGGACTCTTCTCACTCCTGATCTGCTGGGAATAATTCTCACTTCTCAGAGAAACGCCGTGTAGGGTTTGAACTAGGGCTGGGACATATAGAGAATTGAAAATTACACTGTAAAAAAAATTCGGTTAAATTTACTGTAAAAAACCGGCAGCTGTGATTTACCGTACGGGAATACGGTAGCAACATTTTAGGTTTTACACACTTAAGTTAAATTTTCAGTAAAAATAAACTAAACATATTTAATTATCTGATGTAATGCTAATTTACAAATCTATTGAAATACTGTTTTCACAGCAGCATTTTTACAATCTTTTACCGTTAAAATAACGCAGCATTGCGAATATCGCGTAAAAAGGTTCAAACTACTTTAAAAGTGTCTTTGTATTGTAGCTTACAAGATTGAGAGCATTAAAAGAGAAGTATTTTACGTGAATCAGTTTAGTCACCATGAAATCAGAATTGATAATTCTTGTTTTTTGGGGAATATTGCAGTATTTATTATGCTCAAAATCATCTTTTTTTTTTTGTTTAAAATCATGTTTACTCATAATCTTTAATCAAAATAACTTGCAGCGCCTTCTCTTCTCTTCACACTCACATGAGATCCACCAATAGCAAACCACAACTATCCAACCATCCAATTAAATCCTCACGGACAAAATCAAGCTCCGCCCCATATTTGTTCTTGTTTGAGAAGTCATTCGCTCAGATTTCCGTCACAGGGAAGAAAAGACTAGCGCAACTTCAGTTTCAAGCTGGCTTTGTAGTACCGTCCACTTCAACAAACCAATTCAAAAACGAATATATTTGCGCCATTACTAAACAAAAGATGCATAATTACTTCTGTTAAACTTATGAAATATAATTTAAAAACAGTTAAGTATAATTTAAACTGAGAGTTAACTGTGTTTTACTCACTGTGTTAAATATTTTGAATATTATGGGTTACTACACTCGCTGCTTGCTTCAGATTATGTTGAGATTTCTTTTGTCAAACGTTGATTATTGATTTTTATTTATTTATTTTTAGCTATATTGCTCAGCCCTAATTTAAACCGGCAAATTTTAGCCTGAGTATATTGGAGAACAATTGCCACCAATGGCTTACAAAGCTTTTGGGAAACACAGATCAGATCTTTAACCACAATCCTACATCACTTTAGAAACAAATATCACTGTGTTGTTGTAAATTGGAAATGGTTATAGATTTGAGGGGTTTGATTCTGGGTTTGTGTAAAATTGAAATATAACCTGCAGAGCAGCTTGGGAACCACACGTGACACTAGGAAAATGAGAATATCCTGCAAAAGTTCATTTATTTCAGTAATTCAACTTAAAAGGTGAAACTAATAGACTCATTACATGCAAAGTGAGATATTTAAAGCCTTTAATTGTTATAATTTTGATGATTATGTCTTACAGTTATGAAAACCTTTTCACAATATTCTAATTTTGACTTTGGGGTTTCATAAGCTCATCAAAATTAAGGCTTGAAATATCTCACTTTGCGTGTAATGAGTCTATATAATAAATTAATTTCACCTTTTAATTTGAATTACTGAAATACGGTAGCCTAAATTAACTTTTTCACAATATTTGTAATTGTGATGTTGAAAAGTTATATCACTGAGATTATTTTACACCTAATGGACGAGAATTTGCTCACGGTCTTCCAGAGAATGAAGAGTATATTAATAGTTGCACTTCCTAAATGTGTGCATTACAAAATGATTGTGTTTTTATTTCAGCACTATATCTTTATATACATTCATATTCATACTTAACTCGACGAACCCCATATGAACTGTTTGTGGGAATTTAACATTTTTGCATTTTAGGCATTTAATAAATACTAGGCAAACAATAGGCTAAATGTATGCCATGCGTGGCATTCATGAATGCCAATGAAATGTTTTATATTCTGAAGCTGTGCTTGTAATGGTGAGTGTAAACTTGTATAATCTTTTGATTTTGCTTTGTACTTTACTGGACAGTCCAACAGATGTTGACTTTAAGACTTTGCACGTTTTTCCATATGTTGTATGTCATGTAAACTACAACTGTGACATTAGACAACTGTTCAGCGTTTTTTAAATGAATAAACTGTGCTGTGAATCTTCTTATTATTAAAATATTGTATTATCTTCTGATTATCAAGAGCATCTCATTAATATTCCCAAATAGACCATAAGTGGGCGCCGCGAGTTACAAAATAACACGTTTTAAAGGGATAGTTCACTTTGAAATTAATTTTTGGTATGTTTTAGCTTACCTCAAGGGCATCCAAGATGTAGGTGTCTTTGTTTCCACAGTATTTTTCCATTTTAATATTTTTTGGTCAAACCGTTGTTGTCTATCGGTCATTTAATGCAGGTTTAGTATGAAGGTAAAAAGTCAAAAAACATGATTTAATGAGTAATGACTCCTCGTAAATGTAAGTACACATTGATGGCCTAAGACACGAGTGGTTTGTGTGAGAAAATGAACAGTATAGTTTTTACCTCGTGTAACCATAGCAACGTCCAAGTGATCGGGCGCTTCATGATCGCTTGGTAGGTACGTCACTCATTGTTTACACAGAGATTTCCGAAGTTTTACCTTTCACTGTGAAGATCTAAACAGATATACAGGAAATCGAAAAATATCAAAATTGAAAATACTGTGGAAACAAAGACACGTAACATTAGCCTAACATCTTGGATGCCCTTGAGGTAAGCTAAAACATCCCAAAAATTAATTTCAAAGTGAATTATCCCTTTAAGCCCTTATATGGCTTTATATGTGAGAGTTTGTTCTAATGAAAAATTATTTCTACAAAACATTAAAATAAGCTAATATTGTTAAGTTGATATGATTAAATAAAACCAGAACATCCATAATTGGGTCATTCATACAGTTTTAATTAGGCTACTGCATCGTTTGTAAAGTAAAATGTTAGTCATGCCATTATACATACACGATCACAGATACTCAAAAGGCATTGGTCTAGTCTATTGCATATTCAGCACCAGTAATAATTGTGCATTTCTTCAAGCACGTCGAATTTTATAATCTGCAGTTGATAACAGCAATAAATAATGTATAAAACTAAATCATTTTACTTAAAACAACGAACTCCGATTCCAGATTTATGCATTTATGCTGAAACAATCATCAACAGATTCAATTTTGTACATTCTCTCAACAAATATAAACAATTTTCATCATGTGGTTATCACAAATTGATTGTTTTATCTGCAAGTAAATGTTAGAAAATTAACAGACAAGATGTTTTGGTCTGCATTTTAAGTCATTGCACTATTTTTTACATTTCCGAGTCAAACTCATTTTTTCCCTCTCGATCACGAGAGCTATGTTTCTACTGCACATTAAACTGATCACGTAGACCTCGAACACAACAAGCATATAATTCTGCAAAAGTTTGGCTGCCGTTTGAAAGCAAGAGACTTTTGTAGCTGCAATACAGTAGCACCATTTTCCTAAACACTGAAATGAAGCGATGAGATCAGCAATGCAAAACACCACAATATATATTTGTCTCCCTCGTGACAATATTCAAATGTTTCTTTGTCAGGAACAACTCATCGATGAACATTGGTTTTCACTGTCTGCATCTACGCAATACATTGATCCAAAAAGTCAAAGCCTGCTAATACTGTCATGAACTCAAGGCATTCAACAGCTTCAAAATGTTACAAAACGAACATGGCTGATCCTGATTAAGTGTTAAGTAGCACATGGTTTGCGTTTTGAAATACAACAGTTATTAAACACGTAAGCCGGTAATAATTAGATATTGTTAGACCAACTGTTCAACCACACTGACCAGAAAACTACTCGCATCAGAAAAAGTCCTACTTTGTGCTGGTGTAACATTTAGGTAACTCCGAACTAAAGACCCTCATTCAGTACATCTGTACATCTCCATCGGGAACATTCAAATGTTGACCTAAACCCACAGGCGAGATCGAATTGAAAAACAGAAAGAATACTAAACAAAAAAAATAAATAAAATCTCTGAACTATATTAACGAATGAAAACATTTAAATAAAAATATAACTAAAACAAAACAAAAAAACTGACCGTAGGCCTGTCTAAAGTGCATAGTTTCACAGTGGTGTTTAAATGAACGTCATAACAAAGTGCTGGAACATTTAACTACGATTTGCGCTAAACAAACTATAAACACACATTCATGTGCGAATTTCAAGCATATCGTTTACATAAACATGAGCTAATTCGATTATTTTTGCCAGCACATCAAACCATTGAGGTAAACTCTTAACCAGATGCTTTATAAAAGCAGCAAACAGTGTTGCTCAAGAAATCATTACAGTAACATTGAAATCACATGCAGCATTTTCTTACAGAAAAGAGAAAAGAAAAAGAATATTGCTTGCGAAATTTCTAGACACTCGGAATATTTGGCTACAAATTCTCCTACTGAGTTCCTTAAATCATTTTTTTTAAAGGTTTTAAAGTTTATCAGGTGAATCTCCCCCCCCAAAAAAACATACCAGGGCCATCCCAGATAGCACAAGTCTTTTTGATGTAATGTTTACATCTGGAAGACGTATTTTTAAGAGTGTTTGCTACGTCTAGGACGTTTCCTGTCACATGTCAAATAGACGTTTAGAAGATATCTTTAAGATGTAATGATTTAGAATGTTAAACTGACATCTTTTAAACGTCTATTTGACATCTGACAGGAAACGTCCTATAGACGTAGCAAACACTCTTAAAACTACGTCTTCCAGACGTAAACATCACATCAAATAGACTTGTGCTATCTGGGATATTTCAATTTACAATAAAATGTATTCGTTTAGAGTCTGGAGTGAAACTTCTCATTCTCGTTTTGGGAGGTTGACCCCAACATGCATTTCATTTGCATTACGTTAGTTCATTATCTGTGTTAGTGGGTTAGTCATAATAATTTAGTCTCTGAACATCGGACGTTTAAGTCTTAAAGTCTTACACAGACGTGGTTCTACGAATTCAAGAGGTGCTGGCAAACCCAAAGCACAGATTCGCTCGGTATGGCTGTAATCGCAGAGGTCCACGAGTCTCAAATTTACGGGAATAAGACTTACGAGATGAACGTACAAAAGCCTGCGTTCTGCCATTGCAGGTTGTGGACGGTTTGGTGTAGTATATTGTGTATATAGGCACAGGTGTTATAGTGCAATCTTCACACACATACACACAAAGACTGTCTGGAAGTGCAAAGGCCCAGATCATTACACTAAGATGTATAAATCTGCCCGGGCCTGTTCTCACTCAGGTCCTCTTTGGTTTTCTGAATGCAGGTGAAGATCTCTTTAAAGAGGGCCTTGTATTCTGGCTGATGGAGCTCGTCCCTGGTCTCGGTCGCGGTGCTAGCTTGACTCTTGCGGCGCTGTAGCGCGTTGGCGGTGGGCGTCTGCACGGCCTTGTGGCTCAGGCTGTCGGCCCCCTGCTGGCAGCGGCGGAGCAGCTCCTCGTACTTCACCTGGAGCGCGCTGTACTGCGCGTCCACCTCGTTGAGCAGGGAGATCCCGCGCTGCTTCACCGCCTGGGCCCGGCGGATGCACGTGCGCTCGTGTCCGCGCCGGATGTCCTCGGCTCGAGCGCCTCGGATGAAGCTCTCGCTGCTGCAGCGACGCCTCCCCTGTGGAAGCTCCAGGCCTTCCTCCTCCTCTGGCTCCACCCTCGTCCTATCATCCCCACCGAAGAACACGTTATCGGGGAGCAGCGCGTCCGTCAGCCTGGCACCGGTCGACTCCGAGCGCCAGAGCTGCCGCAGCTCCTCCACCTCGGCCTCCAGCTCGGCCTGCCGGCGGCGCGCTCCCTCCAGCGCACTCAGGCGCTCCTCCAGCGCGCTGTTCTCCTGCACCGTCAGCTCCGCCTCACGCTCCGCCTCCACCCGTCGGGCTCGCTCCGCCGCTAGCTGCAGCTTGAGGTTGTGGAGGGTGTGCTGAAGGGTGGAGGTCTCCTCCACCTCTACCTCCACGCGTCTGTCGTCCAGCGCAGGCCAGGACTTCTCCTCAAGCAGGCTCTCGGAGCTCAAGCACCTGGAAGACAACAGGATCTTGAGTCCCCTGCTTTTCAACATCAACCATTTCTTCATGAGTCGGTTTTTGTAGCCTACAATTAGTTTACATGCATCCAACGTCAAGAAAGAAGAAATTATTTGATCATAATATACACTGTATGCATTTCTCATACAATTCATTATACATCTACTCTGCTCTGATTGGTCAACTCTGCTCTGATTGGTCAGGTGACCCAGTCTGTTGTGATTGGTCTTCTCTGCTCTGATTGGTCAGATGACCCAGTCTGTTGTGATTGGTATACTCTGCTCTGATTGGTCAGATGGCCCAGTCCGTTGTGATTGGTCTACTCTGCTCTGATTGGTCGGATGGCCAGTCTGTTGTGATTGGTCTACTCTGCTCTGATTGGTCAGATGGCCCAGTCCGTTGTGATTGGTCTACTCTGCTCTGATTGGTCGGATGGCCAGTCTGTTGTGATTGGTCTACTCTGCTCTGATTGGTCAGATGACCCAGTCTGTTGTGATTGGTCTACTCTGCTCTGGTTGGTCAGATGGCCCAGTCTGTTGTGATTGGTCTACTCTGCTCTGATTGGTCAGATGACCCAGTCTGTTGTGATTGGTCTACTCTGCTCTGATTGGTCAGACGGCCCAGTCTGTTGTGATTGGTCTACTCTGCTCTGATTGGTCGGATGGCCAGTCTGTTGGGATTGGTCTACTCTGCTCTGATTGGTCAGATGGCCCAGTCTGTTGTGATTGGTCTACTCTGCTCTGATTGGTCGGATGGCCAGTCTGTTGTGATTGGTCTACTCTGCTCTGGTTGGTCAGACGGCTCAGTCTGTTGTGATTGGTCTACTCTGCTCTGATTGGTCGGATGGCCAGTCTGTTGTGATTGGTCTACTCTGCTCTGATTGGTCAGATGGCTCAGTCTGTTGTGATTGGTCTACTCTGATCTGGTTGGTCAGACGGCTCAGTCTGTTGTGATTGGTGTACTCTGCTCTGATTGGTCAGATGGCCCAGTCTGCTGTGATTGGTCTACTCTGCTCTGATTGGTCAGATGGCCCAGTCTGCTGTGATTGGTCTACTCTGCTCTGATTGGTCAGATGGCCCAGTCTCGTGTGATTGGTCTACTCTGCTCTGATTGGTCAGATGGCCCAGTCTCGTGTGATTGGTCTACTCTGCTCTGATTGGTCAGACGGCTCAGTCTGTTGTGATTGGTCTACTCTGCTCTGATTGGTCAGATGGCCCAGTCTGTTGTGATTGGTCTACTCTGCTCTGATTGGTCGGATGGCCAGTCTGTTGTGATTGGTCTACTCTGCTCTGATTGGTCAGATGGCTCAGTCTGTTGTGATTGGTCTACTCTGATCTGGTTGGTCAGACGGCTCAGTCTGTTGTGATTGGTGTACTCTGCTCTGATTGGTCAGATGGCCCAGTCTGCTGTGATTGGTCTACTCTGCTCTGATTGGTCAGATGGCCCAGTCTGCTGTGATTGGTCTACTCTGCTCTGATTGGTCAGATGGCCCAGTCTCGTGTGATTGGTCTACTCTGCTCTGATTGGTCAGACGGCTCAGTCTGTTGTGATTGGTCTACTCTGCTCTGATTGGTCAGATGACCCAGTCAGTTATGATTGGTCTACTCTGCTCTGATTGGTCAGATGACCCAGTCAGTTATGATTGGTCTACTCTGCTCTGATTGGTCAGATGACCCAGTCAGTTATGATTGGTCTACTCTGCTCTGATTGGTCAGACGGCTCTCCAAACTCTTTCAGTCTCAGCTACAACTACAGTGTTTGAGGGTCATTGTTTGCAGGCAGCCAGTGAAGACCATAGGCTGGCATTATGCTAATTTGTTACAAGTCTATGTAGGTTTGTGCAGAAAGTGAGAAACTACTAACGACTCGTTTGAGCAGTTAAGAATAACTCCTCCTGCAATTTAATCTTTTAAACCTTGCAGAACTTTTACATTCAAAGACGGCTATAACACTATTACACTGTATTAAAGATAATATCATACAAAAAACAAAATAGGGGGCCTTATTATTTTATTTCTGTTTTGCAACCAAAAAGGAACCTGTTGCTAATTGCATCACTGTTTTCTTCTAGGTCTATATTAGCCTCTCCTGCTGAGTTGGATTAGATCAGGGATTACAGGATTATGGTAGAAGGGCCGGGTCAGATTATGATGTCTGGCTTTCGAGGCCCTTAAGATGCCCGGTCAGCACGTACTAACGCTACAGGCGGGCCGAGTAGACGTATCAGAGAGGTCATCCACGATCTGGACATCACAGAAAAACGTCTACTTCAATTAGTCCAACAAGGGTCCAGCGGCTCTAATAGAATTAAAATGTTAAAGTCTAATTAAAGATATTTGTCTACTAGTCTGTTAAAGAGGTTTGACTAACACAAATTACTTTCCAGATGTATCCCCTACTAAAACAAGACGTTTGGACTGGGCATGTCCTTTAATTAGCCTTGAGATTATGTTAAAGCCGGGTACACTTGACATCTCGTACCATGAATGAACACACTTTAAATTAATTTGAGGATTTCTCACCATAATCAACTCAAAGCTGCAATATCTTTAATAACAATGCACCCAAAGAGGACTTTCCACTGACATGTTGAGACATGAATGCATGGCTGTTTTCGTGATGTTTATGAGAATGAAAAGGGTTTGATGGCGTCATTCTGGCCCCAGACTCACTTGTCTTGCTGCAGATCATAGATTTCTTTCAGACAAGAAATGCTTTGGGCACCAAGGCTGCGGCGCACCCCTGCGAGATCTCGCTTGGACTGGGACATCTTCAGTTCATCCACCTGCTTCTGAAGGCCCTCCATGTGAGTCTGCAACCCATCTATGGTCTCAGTCAGACTGCGGATAAAGAGTAAGAGTCACGTTAAGAGAGGCCAACATCTCAGGGGGACCTGGACTCGGACTCGTCCTCACCTCTCGATCCGGTGTTGGGAAGTCCGGTTCTCCAGCACCAGCCTCTGGTTGCTTTTCTCCAGGTCTCGCGCCGCTAAGTCCAGCTGCTCATAAACTTTGGCGTGCTGGTCGTTCATCTGCCTCAGGAGATCCACCTGCTTGGTCAGGTACTGCAAGAGGCAATACAGACACAAGCCTTCAAATTAGTCGGATAGTCAATAAATCGGACGCCTGCTTTCAAACGCTCAAGTGTGTATCTGTGTAAGCACATTGATGTATATTTACGACATGTTTTTAAAGCGCTGACTATTGTAGCCAATCACAGACATATTTCAAGAGCGCGTGAACACAATGGCCAATCAGAAGTGTTTACGATTCCACTCAAAGAGTCAAATATTTTCAATTCCAGTATCCACTTGGTACTAAAGTCGATACATTTGACAACTTCAAATATTTGCTTAAGTTATCAGACAGATCAATATGCACTTACACACAATAGACACTGTCTAGAGCTAGGTAATATTTTGAATATTCACAATTATATAGCTGATAATACAATTTAGGAACTTTTTGCTAGGCTATAAAGTCTCCCAAAGACCTTACCATGAGCGCATAAACACTAACATTTCAGACTGATCTCATGAAGTAGCGTGTGTATGTCACGCCAATTCGTATTTCCATTTTTGGCGTGCTATCAAGACGCATAATCGCCTTTCAGCGTGTTTATGAACGCCGTTGACTTAACGTTATATAAATATATGACTTACCTCAACCCCGTCCCTAAACCTAACCGTCACTGGGGTTAATGGCATTTATGACTGGAGATTTGACTGCGTGTACAGACACGCGGAATGACGCGGACGTTAAAGGCGTAGACATACACGCATACACGCGGATACATGCGGATAGCTCAAAATGCGTAGAGATAACACGCCACCTGACTCGAAAGTGGCGTGTATGTTTACGCAAAAGTCATGATGTCATGTTATTAATGCTCCCTAATTATATTTTATACTAGCCCTAGTTTTTTTTTTCTTTCAGAAATGTATTTTTATTGTATGGACAGGCACATTACATTACATAATTCCAGATGTTTGGTTCTTCAAAAGAAGCAAGAGATGGTTAATTAAAATGACAAATATCTGGATTTTTTTTGTGTTTTTAGCTTATTTTAATGCTCGTTTTGTGTTCTTTCAAGTTATTTTGATGCCCCCCCCCCCCCCCTGACACTATTCCAATGTTTTCTCCAATCAATATCAAAAGCACATTTATCATCACCCCTGAAAGTACACAATTGACTTCATTTAGAGTTAGCCAATGCTAAATATGCTCTCTAAAGCATCTGTTGTTGAACCACAGCCACAAAACTGCAACAAAACTCACAAGTTACAATGACATTTCACAACCAGATGCACTAGTGACTGTGCAAACATTTCCCAGCTCTAGTCTTTCGTAAATGTTTCACTACATGAGACGGAAGAGTGACTCCATGTTGCAATTAAACACTTCTCACTGCATTGTTTCTGAAAAGTCAATATTTGGCTAGAGAGATATAGAGTTATAAAGCCAGGATCAAGTGAACATTAACCAATCAAAAGCTACTTTACTGATGGACACTAATGCTGATGAAGTCTGCTTGAGATGTAATACATACTTATATATACTGTTTAAGTAGTACATCAGAGTATCCAGTGCATTATGCAACAATAAACATTTGATATGCTACATTTTTGTTACACAACTTCATCACTTGGCATATGCAAGTTATCATCTCTGAAATAAATACAATTAAGTGCATTTAGCACTTCTGAATGAGGTAGTCCCATCAAATAATGGAAATGGTCGATTGATCAGATGATGATATTCGTATTTATTTTGGGTTTATTTGTAATAATGTAAACCACAGAAGGTTCAGTCAAGCGTACACTGCACACATTGTGCAAACATGATGGTCATCGTATTCTGAGCATACTATACACACTACAAATAAAAAAAAAAAAAAAAAAAAGAATAGTACGCCATTTTACACACTAGAAAACCAATTGCATAAGACCGTATTGCCAAGCCAGGCCATTAGCCAAATGACACCACAAATCTCACGGTTGGGTTGATGCCAGACACAGATACGGTGTCAGAAATAGCAGAAGTCCCGCTGCCCGATGTCCTCAGCGCGAGGAGGAGGAAAGAGGATCAAACAGGAAATCTCCCGCTGTTTACGCATTCCCATAAAGTGAAAGACTAGCGGAGTTCTTACGAGTACAGAGACACTGTTACCAAACAAACTTCTACTTTTCTAGAGGATGAAAGTCAGACAATGTGTCCATTTCAAGGCAAATTAGGTTACAATGTCATGTTAATAATTGCATTCTTAGCTCAAGCAACTGGCCTCCATTTCTTTTAGGTTTCCCACCATTTTAGGGGCTATTTACACAACAACGTCATTTTATCCCTTAAAACTCATCTTTGATCACCAAAATTTAGGGCTGTCAAACGATTGATCGCGATTAATCGCATCCAAAATAAAAGTTTGTGTTTACATAATATGGGTGCACTGTGTATAATTATTTTGTGTGTGTGTGTGTGTGTGTGTGTATATATATATATGAAGAGTTCAGATGCAAAAGCCTCTAAGTGCCGTTTGAAATTTTCTTCTAAAATTATCATTTTTATCAAGCTCTTATATATTTAAGTTCAGTAATTTCACTTAATGGCAATGAAGATTACCTATTAATTGTTATTTAAGTGAAATAACTGAACTTAAATATACAAGTTTGATAAAAATGACCATTCTAGAACAAAATTTCAAATGGCATTTAGAGGCTTTTGCATCTGAACTCTTCATATATAAATACACTCACATGCATGTATATTTAAGAAAAAAATATTATTTATATAAAAAATATTTATATTTATATATATATATAATATAAATTATATATATAAATCTACAGTATATACATGAAAATATTTCTTAAATATGTACAAGCATGTGTGTGTATTTATATATATATAATAATTATACACAGTGCACGCACATATATTATGTAAACACAAACTTTTATTTTGGATACGATTAATCGCAATTAATCGGTTGACAGCCCTACCAAAATTAAGCATTTTTTCCCTAGAAAATAATTATTCATGCCTTAAAATAGCTTGAACGTAACTCTACACCCTTGCCTCATTTAGTATGTGTGATTATATGAATATGCAAATGAGCCCCGCCTCCAGTCACTCACTCAGCTCAGAGATCCACTGGTTGACGATCACACGTTGATCTGATTGGTTACAAGGTCGTTTGTGACGTCAGAAACACCAGCGATATCAAACCGTGTTTTTGAGACTGTTTTTGGACTGCCGTTTTAAGCAGAAAATACTCCGCAATGGTGTGGACTTATGAATTTACACACGATTTATCTTAAGCCATATTAAAAACACCACATAGACATATAAACAACAATAAAAGCTTGATTTTCACCACAGATGGACTTTAAAAACAGAAATATTATGTGGTTTGGCTGTTCATTTACACTACAACAGAATTCTGAAAATGCAAACTTGTGAAAACAGGATTCAAAGTGCAAGTTTTTTGAAAATGATAATTACCTATTAATTGTTATTTAAGTGAAATTACTGAACTTAAATATACAAGTTTGATAAAAAATCATCATTAAAGAAGAAAATTTCAAATGGCATTTAGAGGCTTTTGCATCTGAACTCTTCAAATACACTGTTTTAACAGAACGTGAACACAGGAACGGAGGAAACCCAAAAGAACAGCTCTATACAACACAAAAGGACATTTCAAATCCACAGAACACCATCCGTACACAATCTGTGCCAGCGGGGAAGAGTTAAAGAGAACAGAAGTGGTGAATGTTGTGCGAAGCGTCACCTCGATCTCCTGCAGCTGTTCGTGATTGGTGGAGTACATCTGCTGTAGGCCCTGCTCCAGCTCATGGTTCCTGTCCAGCAAAGTCTTGCCCAGCTCAGCCGCCAAATGGAGATCTGTCCCGAACACAGACGGAGAAGACAGTAAACATCGAGTATAGACGCAGAGGGTGTTATCTTGCCAAACCCAGCGGTGGGAATCAACAACCAGACGCCCAAACAGATCAACAACAAGTCTTCCCACAATAGCATCACTTTTCAGGGATGATTCACAATAGCAGTCCTCAAATTAGTAGTTTGACTGGTTGTGCATGATGCAATGCCACTCTTGGGTTTGTTTGATTCCCAGGAAACACACACATATGCTACTAAAATGTGTCCCTTACATATGAAAGTTGCTCTGGACAAAGCATCTGCCAAATGCAAACACTAAATTGAGATAATAAAACTATAATGGACATGAAGTTGAAGTCAGATTTTGAGGAATTTCATATTTGTTAGGCATTTATTAGGAAACAAACATGCAGAAGAATCACCATCACTCTTAAAAATAGAGGTTCTTTATTGACGGCTCCACAAAGAACTTCAACGCCACCTTTTCAATGCACAAAATATCCAGGAAAACTGATTTTAGATTATAAAATATTCTTCAAACTAAGAAAGAAACAAATATTCTTTTAAAATGAACCCAAAATGGTGTGTATAGTAGGCTACACATGCATATAGACATGTGGACATTTTTTTTCTCCAGTTTCCTCTACACAGGTTTCAGTTTAACCAACTAATATTCTATACACTGTGAAACGACGAATATACTAAAACCAAACATCTTGAAGTATAAAATGTCTCAGACGTGTCCTCGTCGGCTGATGACGTCAGGAGTGCGCATTTAAAGGGGTTTATGGGCGTGACCTTCACATAGACAGCTTAAACCCTGCCCTACTAACAATAGCTAACACTTTTTTAATTCATTTCACACAAGATTTACAAGATAATAGATTACCTGACCTTCGAGAAAGTCAAATCATATGCCCGTTGATGCCCTTATATGTATTTCTAGTGTGTTACAATCAACCTGTATAATGATGAATGGCAATATTTCTAATTAAATGCCTTTTTATGAAAAGCACAGGTCTTTCTAACATGCTATATGTGCGCATTGCTAGTGTATGAGTCTTACCGTGCTCCAGATCCTTCCTGCTGTACCACATATCATCCTCATTGCGTTCAAAGTCCTCCTCTACTATCACGTCCGTCAGCATCTCGACTGCAAACACAGCTTCGCCGACTGGAAGCGCACGGTTAGTTTCTTATCCTGGTTATTTTAAGGCATCAGCGCCCTTTGTCTGATAAATAGACGCCGGTGAGCCGGGCTTTTGAGGCTTTCACTGGTTCAATCCCTAGCGGTGTGAACCGGTGTTTACAGCAACGTGGCAGAGTCAGACTTCAACTGAGTGAAGAGAGGACGCGAGGATAACAACAAGAACGGATCTTCACGCTGGCCAATCAGAGGACGGGGGGCGGGTTTTGACGTGGCCACGGCCACGCCTACTTTGGAATACCAGGAAATGTGGACCACTGTTTTTAAAATGATCTCAGTTGTGAATGGATAGTTTTTCTAAATCGTTTTAATTTTTTTCTATCAACATTCCATTGATAGGGTTGGGGAAATTAACTAATAAGCTACGACTGCATGAGGTTTATAATAGTGTTTCATTGTATTTTTATTGTCCTTTAACAATTCCTGCACGTCAAACATCCGTGTTATGAGAATCATGAGGTCCTTTGCTCTTAATCCCGCTGCTGTGGCTTACTCCATGACAACGCTGGGGTCTGCCATGATGAACAGCATGTTTAGTTTCTACTACGTAAAGCTTTTCTTGAACAGGTACAAAATATCAGAGACAGCCTTTCACCAGTCACAGGTGAGTTTTCACAAGTTTTAACATGTTCCTTTGCTATAGAGTTCATGCTTTCGTTTCGGGTATATTGATCTTCCTGTAAACTATAGGTTTAATTATACATTTAATGTGTTATCAATTGAAACCTTAAAAACATCTGCAAACACTATTATCTTTAAATCGATTGTCGTTGGAGGAGCGCGGCCAGCAGCCAATCAGAAGCCTGATAGCACACTTACGTCACGGAGACATCTCCTGTCTACATTTACATCTTTTTTTAAATTTATTTTTTATTTTTTTAGGATATATATGATCATCTGCAATATGTCTCTAAGACGTTTCCTGACAGACGTTAAGTAGACATTCAGAAAATGTCTTAGATGTTTATGATTTATTTTAGTGTGTAAAACTGCTCTTTCTAAGACGTTTATCAGATGTTTGAACAGTACATGTTTTCCAGATCTGCTCTTTATCTTTCTCTTCTCTTAAAAAACAAAACAAAAAACAAAGATGACATCTTCTTAATATTTACAATAATTAACATAATTACAATAGTACAATACACAAAAAGTTTATGTTCAATGTTATCAGAATATAGAGGAGGAGGGGCGGGGAGAATTAACAAAAATTGGCTAAAGAGTGAAATAGATTTAAAAAATAAAATAAGAGAAAAGAAGAGAAGACGGATACAAATAACATGAGTGTAAGATATTAATTCATACACCAATTAGGAGGATATAGAAAAAGTCATTGCAAACTGAAGTCGTTTTACTTGCTTTTCTTACAGATTGGTTTAAAATAAGACTTTAATGGTTTAAAGCTATTTTAAGTTCTTCCAAAAGCCAAGAAAGTTTGGTTTGTTGTCAGAAAACTTACTCACAGACGATACATTAAATTTTTAACAAAGCAAGCATTGTTTTTTCATTGTTTTTAGAGTCACAATCATAGAAAATTTAGAAAAATGTCTAATTAAATTAGTTACTTATGAAAATGTTAACAATTACAGGGGGTCACATAAGAAAAGTAATCAAATGTAATCAGTTACATTACTTTATTAAGGTCATTTTAAAGTAAATGCCTTAAATTTAATTTTAAATAGGGTGTAACCTATTACATTTCCAAAGTAATCTAAGACTCGGCTTAGAAGAATCAGCTTCTAAACAATGTCACGTAATGTTACATTTACCTCAGGAAAGCCATTTAATGACAATACTAGCATAGTTAGCTAAATATATTTTGATAAATATATGCAATATATTACACATTCATTCTATTTTTACTCAAATATCCATTCCTCCAATCTGTAATTCTGTCTCGAACTGAACTCAAAAATTGGCAGCCTTGCATTACATCACACATAGGCTAGCTCTCCAATCAAATCCCCATGGACAAATCCAGTCCTGCCGTACACTTTTTCTTGTTCGAGAAGCAGTTTCACACGAATATACGTCACAATAGAGAAGAAAAGACTATCGCAACTTCCGTTAACTTTAAAGGGGGGTTGATTGCGATTTCACTTTTTTCATTTTAAATAGTGTGTAATGTTGCCGTTGGTGCATGAACAGTATCTGCAAAGTTGCAGCGCTGAAAGTTCAATGTAAGCAGAGATATCGTCTTTTAAAAATCAGGAAGTATATTGCCTACAAAAACGACTCGATTGGGACTACAGCTGGGTTTTAGACATCACTAACCCATATATTTGCATCAACCCCTCCCTCCGGAATGTGCAGGAAAAGGCATGCGCATATTTCTGCGGCTTGTCGAGTGTGTTATGTTCACCCAGCTGTCAGGTCTTCTGTGTTTGAGCTTCCCACGGACGTACATGTACTTCGTCAACAATGGATACAATTTATGTTTGATTATGTTCCTGAAAATGACGATCGCAATCTAGCTCTCTGTGCTGCGCATTTTACGAGAGACAGCTTCCAAAATCTCCACGAATTCAATGCCGGATTCAACAAGAAACTGTTACTAAAACATGAAGCAGTTCCAACTTTAAAACCAGAGGCAGCAGTTATTGGGCCACAACCTGTAAGTAGGTTAAGACTTAATCATTTTAAATGCATGTATAATTTCAGACGTAGCCTTGTGTTTTATGTTTTATAAAATGCCAGCGCTGGCTTTATAGCCACTAGGCTACTAGTTATGCTATTTTGTGTCTACAACAAATGCGTACAACCATTATGGACCTGAATTTTGTATAAGTACTAATGTTTTAAATGTATTTTTCATGTGTATATGCTTTATGACGTTATTTTCGATTTGATCAAGAATGTAAACCATTGCCGACTCTGTTTGTGTATATAACGTTAGTAGCCAGTCAGTGTAAAATAAATGTGTATAAACTAAAGTTAAAAAAAATATAGGCAAATTACCATTCAGAAACGTTTTTTAAGAGCCGTGTTTAGGGAGGGTCTGCTTGACCCTCTTCATCGCCGCTTTCTGGGTCTGAATCTGGCTCTGATACTGCAGTATCGACACCATTATTTACTCTACATTGGACCAGAGTTGCTCTGCATTGGACCGGAGCACATGCCCGTTTCGCCCGTAAAGGTAATGGGCGTTAACCTTCCGGACAACGTGAGCGACAGTTTAGCCAATCACAACACACCGGCCCAAACTAACCAATCTGAGCCCACTGCCTGTTTCTGAGGGAGTGGTGTCATAGACTCAGGAAGTCAACCGCTCGTTCGAGGACAGAGGAGAGCGCGGCTTACAATAAAGGTGAAATTTATGAAAAATAAGACTTTAAAAAAAAAGAAAAAACACGAATACACGTTATATTGCACCCCATAAACACAATCATGCAAAGAAAAAAAAGCAGTAAACCACCCCTTTAAATTCAGCACAGCAATACTTTCTGTCGTTACTAAGAAACATGTACTGTATTGGATAAGTAAAGAGTAAAGTGAATATTTTCAAAGCTAACAAACCAGATTACCTGGTTTAGCTGGTCTAGCTAATGTTTAGCTGGTCTTTCAGCCTCGCCACTTTACTACACTAAACCTCTCGAAAACTATCAAAACAGACCAGCCTAACCAGCGACTGTAATCGCCCTGATGTACTTCAAGCCAAATCAAGGAAGGGAAATGTTCTTTAGGCTATCTAGCCATCTAAAATCAAAGTGTTTTTGAGTTAGTTTCGGTGGTTTGAAACTGACCGTCAACACAAACGTCCTATCACTGAATATAAGCTACTTCAGTATTATCAGTTCCTCAGGAGCGAATCACCCTCCTCCCTCCCTAGCTCCACCTCTCGCCCAGTCAGTATTTAACTTTTTCAAAATATGTTCTACTTTAAAATCTTGAATTAATGATATCTGCAAAACATTCATGTTGGTTGTGTTCTGTTTACCCTAATCGGGGTTATTGCTCTTATCCATCCTAGGCTACATGTATGCGCAGGGAGTTCTCGGCCAGAACTAAACCATACCGCTAGTGATGTAGTACTCGAGTCTGAGTTTTGGAATCGTGACCGGTCTCGAGACCGATTTCTGCTTTCTCGGACTCGTCTCGGACTTGTTCCTTCAAAGACTCTGTCTTGACTCGGACTCGACTGTATTTGAAAACCAACGGACTCTGTCTCGACTCTGACTTGCTTCCTCAAAGACTCGGTCTTGACTCGGACTCGACTGTATTTGAAAACCAACGGACTCTGTCTCGACTCGGACTCGACCCTTCAAAGACTCTGTCTTGACTCGGACTCGACTGTATTTGAAAACCAACGGACTCGGTCTCGACTCGGACTCGACCCTTCAAAGACTCTGTCTTGACTCGGACTCGACTGTATTTGAAAACCAACGGACTCGGTCTCGACTCGGACTCGACCCTTCAAAGACTCTGTCTTGACTCGGACTCGACTGTATTTGAAAACCAACGGACTCGGTCTCGACTCGGACTCGACCCTTCAAAGACTCGGTCTCGACTCGGACTTGACCCTTCAAAGACTCTGTCTCGACTCGGACTCGACCCTTCAAAGACTCTGTCTTGACTCGGACTCGACTGTATTTGAAAACCAACGGACTCGGTCTCGACTCTCACTTGCTTCCTCAAAGACTCGGTCTTGACTCGGACTCGACTGTATTTGAAAACCAACGGACTCGGTCTCGACTCTGACTTGCTTCCTCAAAGACTCGGTCTTGACTCGGACTCGACTGTATTTGAAAACCAACGGACTCGGTCTCGACTCTGACTTGCTTCCTCAAAGACTCGGTCTTGACTCGGACTCGACTGTATTTGAAAACCAACGGACTCGGTCTCGACTCTGACTTGCTTCCTCAAAGACTCGGTCTTGACTCGGACTCGACCCTTCAAAGACTCTGTCTCGACTCAGACTCGACCCTTCAAAGATTCTGGCCTAAACTCGGACTTGACTGTATTTGAAATCCAACAGACTCGATCTCGCCTCAGACTCGACCCTTCAAAGACTCTGTCTCGACTCAGACTCGACCCTTCAAAGACTCTGTCTTAACTCGGACTCGACTGTATTTGAAAACCAACAGACTCGATCTCGACTCAGACTCGACCCTTCAAAGACTCGGTCTTGACTCGGACTCGACTGTATTTGAAAACCAACGGACTCGGTCTCGACTCGGACTCGACCCTTCAAAGACTCGGTCTTGACTCGGACTCGACTGTATTTGAAAACCAACAGACTCGATCTCGACTCGGACTCCACCCTTCAAAGACTCAGTCTCGACTCAGACTCGACTCGGCATAGGCGGTCTCGTCCCCATCACTACAAACCGCCAATCCTAACTATATGCTAATTTTCAATCGTATTTGACGATAATGGTCCAGACAGAACTGTGAAAATGTAAGAAATGTCGAAGGTGCCTGAATAAATTTAGGTTTGACTGTTCAGTAACGCAACACAATGCTAATTTAGAGCACGTTTTGTCTCTGCACAGGTTGTGTATATGATCTGGAACGCGCTGAACGACCCATTGTTCGGGTATCTTCAGGACAACTCGGGCCTGCAGTGCTGCTCGCGCCGGAGGCTCTCGATCCTGTACGGGGCGCCACTGTATGCCCTTTCGTTCCTGCTGGCCTGGTTCCCCTGGAGGGAGTACGAGGAGCACGACTGGCTGAGCGGTGTCCACCTCACCGTGACCCTGTGCGCATTCGACGGCCTGCTCACGTTCGTGCTGCTGGCCCAGTGCGCGCTCTTCGCGGAGATCTCAGGACACCACCAGAACCGCCTGAGGCTGATCAAATACAGCCAGGTGGCGTCTCTGCTGGGCTCGTCCAGCGTGCTGTTCAGCGGCCTCGTGTCCGAGAACATGGAGCGCTTCGCTGTCTTCCAGGGCTTCAGCGTGTTCGTGGCCGTGCTGGCCTGCGCTTGCATGCTCTACACGGGCTTTCACAGCCAGAGTCGCTTCGACTGTAAAACCCCCGAGGGAAAGGAAAGCTCTCCTTCGCTGTCGGTATCTTCTGTGCTGTCCATGACCTGGCAGATCCTCACCAACAGGGACTTCCAGCTGTTTGTGATCATGAACTTTTTCCAGGTGTTCTTGCTGGCTTTTTACAGTAACTTCACCCTGATTTTTGCCGAGCATCTCATTCCTCAGGACGTCCTGCCACCGCTTGCCAAGAGCGTCATGTATGGAGCGGGATTCATCTGTCCTCAGGTGCGTCATCGACTGCTACTAATATGCGACCCTGGATCTCAAATTCCAGTCACATGTCGCACGGGTGTATTTGTGAGAATAGCCAACAATACATTGCATGGGTCAAAGTTATCGTTTTTTCTTTTATAGCAAAAATCATTAAGATATTAAGACCATGTTTCATGAAGATATTTTGTAAATTTCCTACCGTAAATATATAAAATATTTAGTTTTTTGAGTGGATGCAGCACATTCGTGAACATAGATGGACAACTTTAAAGGTAATTCTTTCAATGTTTCGATTTTTGGTTTTTTTCACCATCAGATTCCAGACTTATACTTACTTGTATCTCGGCCAAATATTGTCCTATCCTAACAAACCACACATCAATGGAAAGCTTATTATTCTGCTTTCAGGTGATGGATACATCTTCATTTAAAAAAATTTACCCATGTGACTGGTTTTGTGGTCCAGGCGGTCATACTTGGATTTGAATAAACCCCAACTGTTTCAAGGATAGAAAGGTCTTTATAGCTCATCATCATCACTAAAGGTTCACTTTTTGAGCAATGTTGCCATCAGCCAGTTGAGACGCAGGGCCTGTGACCGATCTAAAGTATCCAGATACAAATGTATTCCCCATTTTCAATTTGCCTCATTTTCATTACCCACCAACATTGCTCAAAACGTTGCCCCATATGTCATCACCTTAAGGGTGTGTTCGCACTTGTACTGTTCGTTTCGCTTGATTTCGGACCCTAAACAAAACATTTCCCCAAAGTAAAGAAAAATCCGTATCACCGTTCTCAATAACTAATAGAGAAAAATCGTTCCACTGTAATTTAGAGTAATGGCAAAGCCAGAATAAATGCGTTGGGTGCTTACAAAAAATAAGTTTGTGTTGATATCTTTTTTGAATTTCTTTAAGAAGGTGTTGACAGGATATACATGACGGACAATTCAGAAGGAAAAGTACTTAAGTATGGATTGGGAATCAGCCAAACTTTCCTTCGGGCAGTTGAGATCCATAAACACAACTATTAAAAAAAGGTTCAAACATTTACCGATGCTCAAGACGATGCCAGGGGTGTACATTTTTATTATTTTGTTTTAAACATTGTCCAAGGGGTGTGCAAACTTCTGAGCAGACCTGAAGTGTGTCACACTGTGGTTATGATGACCATAGACCGTTTAAGAGGTCCTGTGTTGTTCTGCAGGTGCTGGTGTTGTGCAGCCAGGACCTCCTCCAGAAGCTGGGCTACTACAGACTGATCCTGATCAGCTTCTACGTGGAGGCCGGATCGGCCGTGCTCATGCTAATGCTGGGTCCGCACAGCTACTATTTCCTCGCATTGTTCCTCACTTCCAGCATGTGAGTAATTACACAGCGCTCCGAGATAGAGGAATACACACGAGATACGTGTTTCCTACAAGAGAGCGTTCACTGGGGAAGTTCATGCATTTCGAGATTTACGACTACTTTCAAAAATAGAGTAAAAACTGTAATATTGTGAAACAATATTACAATTTATTCAAAATATCCTAAACTGTAATGTATTCCTGTGAGGAAAGCTGTATTTTCAACATTATTACTCACATGATCCTTCAGAAATCACTCTAATATGATGTAATGCTCAAGAAACATTCAGTATTATTATTAACAATGTTGAAAACAGTTTTTGTAAGTATTTTTTTAGGATTATGTGATGAAGGGAAAGTTCAAAACGACAGTGTTTATTGGAAATAGAAATATTTTTAATGTAAAAGCTTTTAATGATTTTTATGTGCCTTTGTCATATAAAAGTATTAATTCCCCTTTTAAGTTAAAGGATTAGTTCACTTTAAAAAAAAACTTTTGCTGATAATTTATTCACCCCCATGTCATCCAAGATGTCCACGTCTTTCTTTCTTCAGTCGAAAAGAAATTAAGGTTTTTGATGAAAACATTCCAGGATTTTTCTCCATATAATGGACTTCAATGGGAACCAAACGGTTCAAGGTCAAAAAGACAGTTTCAGTGCAAACTGCAAACTGTTCAAAGGGCTTTAAACGACACCAGACGATGAATAAGGGTCTTATCAAGGGAAACGATCACTCATTTTAAAAATAAATAAAAAACGTTTAAGTTTTATAAGCTCAAATGCTCGCCTTGCTCTGTTCTGTGTGACTCTCCTGTTCGAACTCGTTCATCAAAATGAACAAATCTTTTTTCGAGTCATTTCGTTCATTTTGTTGGTTGAATAAACCAAATGACTCAAAAGATTTGTTCATTTTGATGAACGAGTTTGAACAGGAGAGTCACGAACGCTCATCACAGAACAGAGCAAGGCGACCATTTGAGCTTATAAAACTTAAAAGTTTTTCATTTATTTTTTAATTGACTGCTTGAGCCTAACACATCTCAATAATAGCCCTTTCAGGCTGTTTAAATGGGGTGACCTTCTTCCCGTCAGAAATACATATTTTCCACCAAACAACCCCTTTAAGAAATTAGATTAACAAAAAAAAAAAAAAGAAAAAAAGAAAAAAAAAAAGAAATTATTAGATTTTTTACCAAATAATTTACATTTGTATGCCCAATATCTGTGTTAATTATTGTAATTTACTTAATTTCCCATTGAAAAAGTAAAGTAAGGGATTCCTTTTGAAATTGCATTAATACTGTATAGACTATACTCTATATTAAACAATCGTAACTTCAAAATGTAGCGTCTAACATTAAACTCTATGTTTTTAACATGACCACTTTGGTCAGTTCAAGGATAATTCATGCAATTGTTTTATTATTTATTTGAAAGAATTAAAGAGCAGTTTCGTGTCTATCCGTGTATTGTTCAACTGGTCGAGGTTGATGCGGGATTTAGCAAGTAATTAGTAATGCAATACTTTATAGAGAGAGTAATTAGTACAGATATCTAATTGCACTGTTGAATAATTAATGACACACAATCTAACAATGTATAGTGGTAAACAGTCATTTTTACCTACAGATATTTGGTTATTAAAGCAATTTAATGTGTGAAAAATGTGACGCAGACGTCATTGAACATGTATAATGAGATTCACCTAATGTTTTTTCTACTGAAAGGGGAATCAAATCATGAATCAAATTTCCCTTGGTTTTTTTTTCAGAGTTCTGTGTGTATGAAATGGTCATAAAAAGTGTAATATTACCATAGGCTGAAAAAACCTTGCTAAATGGACCTAGAGATGGAACGGATTAATATTGTGATTTTTCTGATATAATCTGACCTGTGATGCTGCCTGAATAATAATCATAATCACAGTTGTTTCATTGGCCAGAGGAGAAAAGGTTTTTTTTTTCTCCATTCTGTCACTGATGTAGTTTTGCTTCCTCGCCACTGTCGCCTTTTCCCACCTTTGTTGCCATTGGCTTTTGGCTTGCTAAGTTGGGGACATTAAATGTAACATTTAATTCAATATTTAACAATATTATCGATCTCCTGCATTGACTGCATTATGAGAACTGAGTTGGACAATGACATCACATTTTCTCCAGAGAGGATATATATATATATATATATATATATATATATCGTGTTGTCACGATACTAGAATTTCTAACTTCGATACGATACCTTGAAAAATATCGATTTTCGATACCACGGAGAAAAAAACTGCCACAATATTAAGGGGGAATTTTATTTTATGTAAAGCTATAACAAGTCTAGAACATGACAATGAGGTACAATTTTACATGAACAAAAATTTCCTGAGTTCTATCTTTTAATATTTTTTAATTGGACCAGAGCCGTTGTATTTTTATTATAGCCTACTGTTAGGCCTATCAAAGATTAAAATATACTATAATGACATAAAAGCACTTAACAGTATCAAATTGGAGGATAGAGTGTCAGTAATGTATAATAATAAGATTAAACATTCAATTTTCAGTTAAAGGCATTTCATTATTGAATTTATGTTTTAAATGCGTGTCCGTTTGTCACCTTTGGAGAGAAGTGAAAGTGACCGCTCCGATACTTCGGGAAATTATTATTGGTATCGTTCAGATATTTCAGTATCGCGATTTATCGAAATATCAATATTTTTGACAACACTGATATATGTAGTTTTACCTGGAAACAAACAGAGTTTGTTTCCAGAAGAAAATAGCATCACAGTGCAGCGTAAGTTCCGTTTCATTTCGGTTGTAAAAAAAAAGGTATTAATTTAGTTATATATTATCTCTGTAAAGCTGCTTTGAAACACTCTGTATTGTAAAAAGCGTTGTATAAATAATGACTTGAGTAATAAGTGTGTGAATGTGTGATGGTGAATAGGGTCCTGGTTCAGGCGTCCTTCAGTCTCTTCAATCTGCCGCTGGCGGACATCATCGACTCGGACCTGCAGAAACACAAGCGCAGGTATTCATCTCTCCATCGTGTGTTAAACGCATCTCAGCTAACTCTTTCTCAAGGCACTATTAGCTATGGAAGATGAATCTCTCCTGTCATGATGTTTTAGTTTCCTCTGAATGTTTCCAGCTCTCCTCTCTCGTCGATGGTTTTCGGGACCAACGCTCTGTTCACAAAGCCGGCTCAGTCTCTGGCCCCGATGATGGCCGTGTCTATCCTGAACCAGTACGGCTATGCGGACATGCATGAGGTGTCCAAGGCCGTGGATCCAAGGTACGATATTCCAATACGGTCAAAGCACAACAGATTGTCCTGGAGTATTTATTTCAGCACATAAAGCAACTTGGGTTGCATAGCATAACAATAGGCTAACGCTAACACCCCATACATAAAATACAACATTTAAACATGTTTTCAACACACTTTAAACTTGATAGGGTGCGACTCCTTTAAAGGGATACTCCACTTTTGTTTGGAAATAGGCTCATTTCATTTCACAACTCCCCCAGAGTTAAAGAGTTGAGTTTTACCATTTTCAAATCCATTCAGACGATTTTCTGATATTTAGAAGAATATTCTGCTTATTTTGAGTAAGTAATTACTTAAGTATGTTCTATATAGTGTGAATGTAGTCCAGATGTGCTTCATCCACCATGTTGTCATTATCATGTGATCGAACAGCATCAGTTTCATCACTTCAGTGCCATTCACAAATCCTCTCCCATGGCCTTATGGGATAGTAAAGAAGAGAAAAAACGTGTATATACACACTTCAGAATCTCAGAGGAAGAAGTAGATCTCTTTTATGAGTACTGTGTGTGAATATAGACAGACTTCTTTTGTGACAAACTGTCTTTGTATCCGCCACAGAATAAAACATTTTACGAGATAATTGCGAGGTTATATCGCACAATTCGGACTTTATAACACGCAATTGCGTCTTTATATCATGCAATTGTGTTAAAATGTCAGAAATGCGAGATATATACTCGTAATTCTGAGGAAATTGGACTTTATAACTCTTAATTCACAAAATTATGACATTATAAAACACATTTGCGACTCTTCAACTCTTTGAAAAACCACGCAATTCTGACTCTTTTTGATTTCTGACTTTTTACCGCAATTATGAGAGAAAAAAAGTCATAGCTGTGAGATGAAAAGTTGCAATTACTTGTAATTACTAGTTTATTATTTATTCTGTGGCAGAAACTAGCCTCTATACGTAGCCTATGGTCTGTCCTCCTCTAGTGGTGTAAAGGTGCACTGCGTTCATTTAACATTGCTCTCGTCTTCCCAGTGCTCTCCAGTCCCTGCACAGCATGATGTTTTACCTGGTGTGTGTGGTGCCGCTGTGTGTCACGGGCCTGCAGGTGCTGGCCTGGAGACCCTTCTCCATACGGGACAGCCACACACTCGACCCGAAGTACATCGATGGCTGAACTCGCGAGTGCTGGAGTGATTTCATGTGTCACGGGTGCTTTATATTCTCACTGAGAAGGGGGATTTGTAGATGAATCAGGGGTCTCTTATTACAGTCGGTTTCTTTAGAGGTGTGGATATGCTCAGATTACGTCACACAAATGCAAAAAAAACCTGATAAACTCAATGTAAAATGTAGCAAACTGTACAATGTGATCATATGACATAAAGTGGAGGCGACTTGTATCTCCCCACTTTGCAATAATTAATAATTTCACGCTACTCGCCAATAATGTATGTAAAAATGTTGTTTTGAGCATATGTGATTTGATTATGTGTGAAGTTTGACACAAGAGACATGACAGACAAAAGTGAGTAAATGTTTAGCGTCAGAAAGGACCAATCAGAATCAAGTCATTCAGAGACAGAGAGTTGTGCAATATGTTATTAATATGTGACATATATGAGCTGCTAAAGTGATTTATGATTGTAGCTACAGATCATAAAAGACCAAATCAAAGTTTAAATTGTATTGAATTAACAGTGGCTATTAAAGTTATAATTGAGACTTTTATCTGAAAATAAGTACGTGAGCATTCTGTTTTTTATTTATGATTTGAAAATGAATTTGATAATGAATGCAAATCTGTGCCTTTCCTGTTGATCCACTCAGAGCACTTTTGGTTTTGTATGTATTTATTATTTAGTAAGTGGTTTTAATTTTTATGGTTGGTTCTTATTTTTCTGTCAATAAACTTGGCCTTATGATGAAACACTGTGTGAATTTGATTTGTACATTATGAAACAGAATGCAATTATAATATAGCCTACAATAAAGAGTAATTAGGATAAAATACATGTGTTATCAATGAATGGAGAATGATAAGAATGGTTCTGAAAATTTGGGCTGAAATATTTACTTAATAGTCATGATATAACAACAACATGATAGTAATAGTAATGGTGAAATGTGACTGACACAGATTTTCAGTCGTGGTTTCAGACAGTTTTTTCTTATTAGTTAGCCTATCTAAAATATGTCATTTTTATATTCATAATATTTTCTTAGCCGTTATTTGCCGTTATGTTATGGAGAAGTATTTCATTTGGCCTACTCTTGGCCTTTTGTACTGAAGATTTGTCTTTTATTTTGAAAGCATCTCTATTGTTTTTCGTATTCCGGCCGCCATGTTTAGCCGGAGTCACACAGTTAACCAGAAAAACTGCCTTGTCCTGCTTTCGCCTGTAGTTTTACTCTTTTATATGATAAGTCCATATGTGTTTTTGACCAAATTAATTGTATAACCCCCCTCCCGTGCCTTTGATAAGATGTTGAGTAACTTTGGGCAGTGAAGGGCCGTGTTCATCCTCGGGTAAGTGTTGCTGACACCTGGTTAGCGTTAGCTTCAGCTTCAGTGATAGTGAGTTCATCTTTATCAGTCAATAGATCGATCAAAACATGGCGCAGCAAAGCTCCTTACATCAATACAAGCAACATTATTGGGACTCATCATATTGATTTATGTGTGCGTATTGACCTACTTTACTCTCGGGTTTGTGTGTGTTAAAATTTATCCTGATGTTGCTGTGGGATGAGACCTGATTTTGGGTGAACTTTGAGGAGCATCATTTGAAAAGATTGACCAGTTTGTTCTTGGTTATGGGGCACTTTGTTTTAACACTCTATGGTGAGAAAATTGCAATTAAAATTAAATAGTCATGTTTAACCTATATATATATATATATATATATATATATAATATATATATATATATATATATATATATATATATATATATATATATTAGTAGTAGTAGTACTGTCCTATGGCATCCTCTTCAGCCAACAAAGTTGAAATCTATTGTCATGTGCTTGACATTTTTGGCAACAAGGAAGTGAAGGTCACATGCTGTCAATGCTCCATAGTGAGTTCATTTTAGTCAAGAAAATGTATATGAATTGTACATACAAATTTGCTTTCTAAAGTTGTTGGTCATTTTTAAAGGGATAGTTCACTTTGAAATTAATTTTTGATATGTTTTAGCCTACCTCAAGGGCATCCAAGATGTAGATGTCTTTGTTTCCACAGTAGTTTCAGTAGTTTTCAATTTCAATAGGATATAAACCGTTCTTGTCTGTCAGTCATATAATGCAGGTCTATGGTCACCACCTCAAAGAGCATGCACAGAGAAGTCCATATTAAACATAATTTAATGACTCGTAAATGTAAGTATCTGATATGTGAAATTTGGATGTTGATATCAACAATTGAATTTGAATGGCAGCCTAGTATGGTGACATTAAACTTGTGAAAATTCAATAACAGATATCAAGAACTATAGTTAGTCAAGAATCTGCTAGTGATGAGATCATTGATTGTTGATGTCAAGAATTAAAGGTGGGGTTGACTGCTTTTTTTTTTTTTTGCATGAAATGTGTTTATGAGGTGCAATATAACATGTGGTTTATCTTTTTTAAAAAGTCTTATTTTTCATAAACTTCACCTTTATGTCAGCCGCGCTTTCCTCTGTCCTCGAACGAGCGGTTGACTTCCTAATTCTATGAAACCACTCCCTCAGAAACAGGCAGTGGGCTCAGATTGGTTAGTTTGGGCTGGTGTGTGGTGATTGGCTAAATTGTCGCTCACGTTGTCTGGAAGGTTAACGCCCATTATCTTTACGGGCGAAACGTGCATGTCATGAGCTCTGGTCCAGATGTAAGGTAATACTGGTGTCGAACTGCAGTATCAGTTTGAGGCAGAATCAGACCGAGAAAGCCGCGATGAAGAAACTCACCACACAGCTCTTACGAAACGTTTTTGAATGATAATTTGCTACATTTTTTAACTTTATACACGTTTGTTTTACACAATAGCATCTGACTGGCAACAATAGCAACTGACTGGCTACTACTGTTATACTCAAACAGCGTTGGAATTAGTTTACATTTTTGATCAAATCGAAAATAACGAGCAAGTGAAAATAACAGCAAGTAAGTCTTAAACATATACATGAAAAATACGTTTAAAACATTAGTACTTTTACAAAATTAGGGTCCATATTGTTTGTACGCGTTTGTCGTAGACACAAAATAGTATAACTAGTAGCCTAGTGGCTATAAAGCCAGTGCTGGCATTTGAAAAAAAATAAAACACAAGGCTACGTCTGGAATTAAACATATACATTTAAAATGATGAAGTCTTAGCCTACTTACAGATTGTGGCCCAATAACTGCTGCCTCTGGTTTTAAAGTCGGAACTGCTTCATGTTTTAGTAACAGTTTCTTTTTGAATCCGGTGTTGAACTCGTGGAGATTCTGGAAGCTGTCTTCCGTAAAATGCGCAGCACAGAGAGCTAAATTACGATCGTCACTTTCAGGAACATAATCAAACATAAATTGTATCCATTGTTGACAAAGTACAGCGTCATGGGAAGCTCGAACAAGAAGACCTGACAGCTGCGTGAACAACACACTCGACGAGCTGGAGCCGGAGAAATATGGCCATGCCCTTTTTTGCATATTCCGGAGGGAGGGGTTGATGCAAATGTGTGGGTTAGTGACGTCTAAAACCCAGCTGTAGTCCCAATCGAGTCGTTTTTGTTGGCAATATACTTCCTGATTTTTAAAAGACGATATCTCTGCTTACACTAAACTTTCAGCGCTGCAACTTTGCAGATACTTTTCATGCACCAACAGCAACATTACACACTATTTAAAATGAAAAAAGTGAAATCGCAATCAACCCCCCCTTTAACATTATTACTAGTGAAAATTGAATTGTTGATGTCAAGAATTCATAGTGGTGCATGAGAATCTGGATTATGCATTTCTGCTCAGCTAGTAACACTGGACATCAACCACACGGCATATGCTAATATCTTTTATACTGTCTACTTTTTATGTAAAACAGTTCTATCTAATAATGTGTTAGACAGGACTGTTAGACCGTAAACTAATGAACACAGAGAATGTGATCACTGTGAGCTCAGACTGTCAAAATCAAGGTCACAACCACAAGTGCGGCTTATAGCCGCTTTCCGACCAAGTAGTTACAGGAACTTAGTTATAGGAACTGTCCACTAAACAGTTCTAAGAACTACTCTCCCCCAAACTCGGTTTTGCTGCTTGCGTTCGCACTGGCCAAGTGGCCATAGGAACTGGTAGGAGGGGTAAGGGAGTGACGCAAGCACGGCGACGGTCTTTATGGCGTCATCACTAGACGTAGCGTGGCCACGTACAACAACAGCAAACCAGCATGGAGGACGCTATTGCAATGTTCCTGTTCAGCCTTGCTGGGACCTTAATAACGGAGTACGAACGGCGGCATTTGCTAAAACACACAGCGTATGGCAGACAGTGTGCTACAAGTTCCGTGTTGACAGTGGGCGTGACTTATAAGTGACTTATAAGTTGAACCAATCAACGTAGACCTAGGGAAAGGGAACTAAAAAAGTCCTTGCTCTTGACTAGGTACTGAAAGAATTATAGGAACTACGGTCTGAGGAACTAAAAAATCCCCAATTTAGTCGGAACACGAGAAAAAATGGTTATAGGAACATTAGGTTCTAGGAACTGCAAAAATCCCTCCGGTCGGAAAGGGGCTTATGTCACTTTAGAGTTCCTACTGGCGGTGTGAATGCAACCAGGAAAACGTTCCTAGGGGAACCATTAGTTATCGGGGGAACCACTCTGGTAGCTAGTTCCTATAACTAAGTTCCTGTAACTACCCGGTACAAAAGTCCCTATTGACTCCTGCATTTGTTTTTTTTCAGTCATGGACCCTCTGAACCAGGTCGATGTCATGCACCTTCAGGAGTCTCGTTCCTCAGCTCTGGATCTGTCTGTGGGCTGCAGGCAAGGCTCACTAAACTCCATGGAGGCTTTGGATTTGGTCAAGAAGCCCAGCTGGTGTGGCATTTCCTCAGGGAGCAAAAGCGCTAACATGTCCGAGTCTCGGCCCGGTCGGTACATCACTCGGCCCAGCAAACAGACTCCACCTGATCACCCAGAACCAGGATCAAAGCACCATGGGATTTGCGGGACATCATCCCATGGCTCCTACTCTATGCCTTTACCCCTGATCAATGGATTGCCATCCGTGGCTCAGATACTGTCTCAGTGCCCACCGACACACCAAGAGTTTGAGGATGACACAGATTACGACGTTGAAATGGACGAAGTGTTGACGCAGGCGAAAAGATTTCACAAGAAAGTATTAGAAAACCGCACACTAGGAAGTAGGATAGCACACAATGCATTCGAGACACATCCATACTTTAGTGACGCACTGTCACAGACTAAGGGCTCATCACGTTTACCTCAGGATGCCAACGCCGCCGCACACACACTACGTTCCACCAGCTCAGCGGTTGAGTCGACTGCCATTGAAACCCTCGCATCCGAATGTACCGCCGCTAATGAAATGTCTCCCTGCTCCGCTGAATACATCTCCAGTGACGATGACAGTGACGTCATTGAGGTGCCGGTAAGCAACTCCAGATGCAAGACCCCTTTGAACTGGCGCTCCCGAACTGAAAGTGTTATCGTTAACGACATGAGCAGTGGAAGACGAAACACTTTCTCCACGAAGCAGGAAGTAGACTATGATCATCAAACAGACAATCCCAGAAATGTGAACAACGTCTACGCAATTGATCAACCGATCTTTGAAGGACGTGACGGTAGGACTGGCTCCGGATCCAAATCGCTGCTGTCGTGGATGGAGTCGGTCTTGATACCCATATCCCCGCAGGACAGCGATCAAGAAGACATGGATGCTGCTTATTCCCAAAACTTCCCGTCTACCTCAGATGGTGAAAACATGAGCGTCTTAGCGTCTCCGCAGATTGGGGCGTCTTCAACACCAAGCCATTCCCGGAAGACTACGGCCTCGAAAAGTAGGAAGAGGACAAAAACGAGGCCCAAGCCCAGGTCCCAATCCAGTTCCCAACCCAGGTCCCAACCCAGGTCCCAACCCAGGTCCCAACCCAGGTCCCAATCCAGTTCCCAGTCCAGTTCCCAATCCAGTTCCCAATCCAGGTCCCAACCCAGGTCCCAACCCAGTTCCCAACCCAGTTCCCAATCCAGACCCCAATCCAGACCCCAACCCAGACCCCAACCCATATCCCAACCCAAATCCCAACCCAAATCCCAACCCAAATCCCAACCCAGATCCCAACCCAGTTCCCAACCCAGACCCCTACCCAGACCCAAAACGACCAAGCAGGCGAAGCCATCACCAGGCAGTAGATCCCAACCCAGATCCCAACCCAGACCCCTACCCAGACCCAAAATGACCAAGCAGGCGAAGCCATCACCAGGCAGTAAATCTGGAGCAAGTAAGGCTAAGAGAAAAAGAAAACCTTGGACATCTGGAGTGTCATCCCTGTTTTCTCCTAAAGAGCCGGAGATCAAACTCCGATATGCAAACCACAAAGAAGAGAAGACTCACGCCAGGCTGGACGGCTTTGCCCCTTACATCCGTATGAAGTACTCCTCCTGCTCAATCGTTAATTTTAGGGAAGAGGATGATAATTCGACAAAGAAAGGGTCCCAGCAGACGGTCTCGGGAGTCATCCCGAAATCCTCCTGTCTGCAGCTGGGTCGGGTCAGCTCCGAGGCCAGCCTCCAGGTCCGGCGCTTCTGCTGCCTGTGTGGACGGGCCGGGAATGTCGAAGGCCTCGGGGACCTGCATGGGCCGTACTACTCCAGGGGAGCTCAGCCAGTCTGTAAGGTCGACCGCAGTCCCGAAGCACAGAAGCAGGACGCCGACTGCAGTGATCCCGAGTCCGTCTGCAGTTTAGAGGATGGGGCGTCCCGGGCGGTCCCACGGCAGAGGAAGGAGAACTGCTCAGGGAACGTGGAGGAGTCCGGGGTCTGTGCTGAGCTCTGGATACATGAGGACTGCAGCATTTGGACGGCAGGCATCTTTTTGGTTAAAGGGAAACTCTACGGATTGGAGGAGGCCATCCGACTTGCACAAGGAACGGTACGTTTTTATTCTCCCCAAAATTATTATTATTAAAATATCTTTATATTTTACATTACGAAAGTGAAACACGTTTTTTAATTATTATTAAGATTTGTTGCATTGTAAAATTATTGTGTCTGTCTGTCTATCCAGTCTCTCTATCTATTTGTTTGTCTATCTATCTATCTATCTATCTATCTATCTATCTATCTATCTATCTATCTATCTATCTATCTATCTATCTATCTATCTATCTATCTATCTATCTATGCATCCATCCAGTCTATCTATCTATCTATCTATCTATCTATCTATCTATCTATCTATCTATCTATCTATCTATCTATCTATCTATCTATCTATCTATCTATCTATCTATCTATCTATCTATCTATCTATCTATCTATCTATCTATGCATCCATCCAGTCTATCTATCTATCTATCTATCTATCTATCTATCTATCTATCTATCTATCTATCTATCTATCTATCTATCTATCTATCTATCTATCTATCTATCTATCTATGCATCCATCCAGTCTATCTATCTATCTATCTATCTATCTATCTATCTATCTATCTATCTATCTATCTATCTATCTATCTATCTATCTATCTATCTATCTATCTATCTATCTATGCATCCATCCAGTCTATCTATCTATCTATCTATCTATCTATCTATCTATCTATCTATCTATCTATCTATCTATCTATCTATCTATCTATCTATCTATCTATCTATCTATCTATCTATCTATCTATCTATCTATCTATCTATCTATGCATCCATCCAGTCTATCTATCTATCTATCTATCTATCTATCTATCTATCTATCTATCTATCTATCTATCTATCTATCTATCTATCTATCTATCTATCTATCTATCTATCTATCTATCTATGCATCCATCCAATCTATCTATCTATCTATCTATCTATCTATCTATCTATCTATCTATCTATCTATCTATCTATCTATCTATCTATCTATCTATCTATCTATCTATCTATCTATCTATCCAGTCTATCTATCTATCTATCTATCTATCTATCTATCTATCTATCTATCTATCTATCTATCTATCTATCTATCTATCTATCTATCTATCTATCTATCTATCTATCTATCTATCTATGCATCCATCCAGTCTATCTATCTATCTATCTATCTATCTATCTATCTATCTATCTATCTATCTATCTATCTATCTATCTATCTATCTATCTATCTATGCATCCATCCAGTCTATCTATCTATCTATCTATCTATCTATCTATCTATCTATCTATCTATCTATCTATCTATCTATCTATCTATCTATCTATGCATCCATCCAATCTATCTATCTATCTATCTATCTATCTATCTATCTATCTATCTATCTATCTATCTATCTATCTATCTATCTATCTATCTATCTATCTATCTATCTATCTATCTATCTATCTATGCATCCATCCAGTCTATCTATCTATCTATCTATCTATCTATCTATCTATCTATCTATCTATCTATCTATCTATCTATCTATCTATCTATCTATCTATCTATCTATCTATCTATCTATCTATGCATCCATCCAGACTCTATATCTATTTTTTGTTGATCTATCTTGTATCTGCCTGTCTGTCTGTTTATCAATCTATCCATCCATATGTCCGTCCATATGTCTGTCTATACATTTGTTTGTCTGTCTGTCTGCCTGTCTATCCAATTGTCCGATTTTTGGCCATAGAGATACACTCACCGGCCACTTTATTAGGTACACCTGTCCAACTGCTCGTTAACACTTAATTTCTAAGCAGCCAATCACATGGCGGCAACTCAGTGCATTTAGGCATGTAGACATGGTCAAGACAATCTCCTGCAGTTCAAACCGAGCATCAGTATGGGGAAGAAAGGTGATTTGAGTGACTTTGAACGTGGCATGATTGTTGGTGCCAGAAGGGCTGGTCTGAGTATTTCAGAAACTGCTAATCTACTGGGATTTTCACGCACAACCATCTCTAGGGTTTACAGAGAATGGTCCGAAAAAGAAAAAAACATCCAGTGAGCGGCAGTTCTGTGGGTGGAAATGCCTTGTTGATGCCAGAGGTCAGAGGAGAATGGCCAGACTGGTTCGAGCTGATAGAAGGGCAACAGTGACTCAAATAACCACCCGTTACAACCAAGGTGGGCAGAAGAGCATCGCTGAACGCACAGTACGTCGAACTTTGAGGCAGATGGGCTACAGCAGCAGAAGACCACACCGGGTGCCACTCCTTTCAGCTAAGAACAGGAAACTGAGGCTACAATTTGCACAAGCTCATCGAAATTGGACAATAGAAGATTGGAAAAACGTTGCCTGGTCTGATGAGTATCGATTTCTGCTGCGACATTCGGATGGTAGGGTCAGAATTTGGCGTCTACAACATGAAAGCATGGATCCATCCTGCCTTGTATCAACGGTTCAGGCTGGTGGTGGTGGTGTCATGGTGTGGGGAATATTTTCTTGGCACTCTTTGGGCCCCTTGGTTCCAATTGAGCATCGTTGCAACGCCACAGCCTACCTGAGTATTGTTGCTGACCATGTCCATCCCTTTATGACCACAATGTACCCAACTTCTGATGGCTACTTTCAGCAGGATAATGCGCCATGTCATAAAGCTGGAATCATCTCAGACTGGTTTCTTGAACATGACAATGAGTTCGCTGTACTCAAATGGCCTCCACAGTCACCAGATCTCAATCCAATAGAGCATCTTTGGGATGTGGTGGAACGGGAGATTCGCATCATGGATGTGCAGCCGACAAATCTGCGGCAACTGTGTGATGCCATCATGTCAATATGGACCAAACTCCCTGAGGAATGCTTCCAGCACCTTGTTGAATCTATGCCACGAAGAATTGAGGCAGTTCTGAAGGCAAAAGGGGGTCCAACCCATTACTAGCATGGGGTACCTAATAAAGTGGCCAGTGAGTCTATATCTACAAGTGTCTTTGCTGATAGTTATGGTTAGCTTGGTGGTTATTATAACCATAGGCTGCACAATGCTGTTGCATTTTCTTAGAAAATCATTGATTTTTTAGTGTGAGTGATGAACAGCGTCATGTTGACTGTGCCAAGATGGTGGACGAATTGACTTGTCTGGAGCAGTAAATGCAGTTTCTATATTTATTAGGGTTTTTTTTTTTATTATTTTGGTTAAATATGCTACTGAACATACTCCTGATAGATATTATGAGATTATTTCCTTCAAACATTTTATTAGGCTGTCTCACTATTAATGCAAGTAGGCAACACTCAAGGACTTGTAAAGTAAAGTTTTTAGAATTTTTGTTTTTGCCGTGAAGATGCCTCAGATGGTGAATGGCATTAAAAAGCTATACTATAAACAATGCTGTCACTGAATCTTCAGAAGCTGTAAGATGTGTGTGTTGTTTGGTTGTTACAGGTGTGTTCGCACTGTCACATGGTTGGTGCCACTCTGGGATGTTTCTTCAAAGATTGCCCCAATAAGTACCACTTCCCCTGTGCCCTGCAGTCAGGTAATGCTCACGGCCTCGTCACACCGCACCGGCTGTAATCAAGGAATGCAATGTACAAAACATTTTGTTTGACATTAAAACAACATTGTTTTAAGCCAGTGGTTCTCCACCCTGTTCCTGGAGCCCCAGAACTGCACATTTTGAATGTTTCCTTTTTCTCCTAAACGGACGTGCCTTCTTGCCTTCATACTTCTGTGGAGGAATCTTTTTTTAGTCCCAAAACTTAGGAAGTGACTTGTTGCCTTGCTGCCCTATCAGGCAGTGTTTGTAGATGAACACTGATTTCAGATTTCACTGAGACAGTGTTACGGTTTAATGCTCTACAGCAAAATAGAGCAAGCTTTGGTGAAAACAGAGAATTTTTAATGACTACAGTAATAATTGCTTGCTAATAATTCAAAAGTGGAAAACATTGGTCAAAAACATCGTCAACTACAACTTTAGCTCAAATGTCACAGAATAGAAAGCACAGGATTGTGGGATATTTAAGGCAGTGAAGGATAAATCTATGCTGCCTTTCATCAGATGAAGTATCTCAGAGACAGGGAGTGAAACTAACATTGCATTCGTCCTCCAAATGCAGAATTTTTAAGCTAAAGAAAAAGAAAGATGGCGTCTAAATGATGTTTTTGGTGGTCAGATGCCGAAAGGCCGTGTGTCCACCAAAGTCAAGTCAAGTCAAGTCACATTTATTTATATAGCGCTTTTCACAATACAGATTGTATCAAAGCAGCTTCACCAAAGCGTTTTTAGCCAGCTGAAAACGCTAGACACTCTGCTGAAGACGCCGTGCTTTGAGCGCTTGAGAGCGTTTTGGCAGCGCAGCGTTTTTTCTGTTGAGACGTTTCGTTGCTATGATACAGAATATATGCAGCAGTTTGAATGTTGTGACAGTTGGTCTGTGTGGTTTAGTCCCGCCCCTCCTCCACTGTGATTGGACGGCTGGGTAAGAAGTGACAGTGATGAGCGCTGTGTTTAATCCAAAGTTGAACATTTTTCAACTCACAGCGACCAGTAAAAACGCCGGGCGCTCGGCGCTTCAGCGTGAAAAAAACGCTCAGCGCCTCGGTACGCTCATGGCGTTTAAAAAACGCGGCGCTCCCATTGAAAACAATTGAAAACATACGCCAGGGGCGTGGAAAAACGCTTTGGTGGACACACGGCCTAAGTGTACGTTTTTGACCAACATTTTCCACTTCTGATGTAATTTCTGACGAGAAATGATTTTTATAGTAATTAACTATTCGATTAGTTATCAACAAAGCTCATCTATTTTGCTGTAGATCATTAAACCGTTACGCAGCCTCAGACGTCTGTTGGAAATCAGTTTCATTGTGCAAACGTGCCTGCAAAGTCATTGCCTCATTGGGCAGCGAAGACAACAAGTCACTGCCAAAGATTTCAGATCAGCACCAAAGTCCTGGGCTATGTTCAGACTCAGTCAAAATCAGACTTTTGTGCATATCTAATTGAAATCTGGCAAAAAACAAACTTGGAAACTGATCAGGGGTGCGTTTCCCGAAAGCATCATTAGCCAACTATGGTCGCAAGTTCCGTCGTTATCTGCATAGTTTAACGAGTCTGTGTTTCCCAAAACAATCGTTCCAACGAACATTCGCAAACACCATCGCAAAGTTGTGTGGTTTAAACGACAGCTCTCGACCTGTGGTTAGAGGCATCATTTCTATATTGCAACTAGAGCCAGACCGATATTATCGGCCGATATTGGGCATTTTCCAAACTATCGGTAACGGCAGTTATAATAGCCGATAAATGAATATTTCAAAAATAAAATAAAAACGGACGAAACACGCTTCAATCATCTCTCCTTGGCCTGTTATATTGAAAATGTATGTTTTACAATTGGCAGTATGATGTCATCTATTGCTAAATTAAGGCTCATCATAGACTAGCTAACCACAAAGCTAGCTAATGCCACTATCATCAGTGGAAGATCGCTAACGTTAACATTAATGAGCTTGGAAACCACAATGAACTTTTTCTGCCTAAATAAAGTAATGATTAGTGTATTTATAACTAGCATATCTCTAGTTACAGTCCCTGCATTGTAAAATGTAAGTTATACTTGCGAGGAGTGAACATTTAGACATAGAGAAAAAGTATCAAACGTATCTTGTGCATAAAAGTTAGCTTTTCTTTTACACGTGTGTGAAATCCAACGACGCCAAGTGTGCGTTGCAGACTGTCGTTCTGTAATGGATTTAGAATCGCTAAATAGTAGGTTTTAGAAGGCAGGCAGCAACTGATGATTGAAAATGGTTTGATGGAAAGAATTTAAAAAGTGCAGGTAAAGGGATAAGCAAGTTAATTATGTAATTATAAGGTAGCTTATAAGGCAATTTAGGGACTAATTATTAATTTATTTATCAGAACTTTAATATATTTTGATGTTCCTCTGTTCTGTTGTGACAATAAAAGAAACAAGTTTCTTTTTAAAATGCTTTATCATATTATTTTAGTTAAAACTCATAAATAACTACAAATAACTAATTTTAGGGAAATCTGTTAATGTTTTGTTGCATGTTTCTGAAAAGAAAAATAAAAAAAAAATATCGGCCGATATATCGGATTTTAAAACCCAAAAATATTTGTATCGGTCTTCAAAATCCTTTATCGGTCGGGCTCTAATTGCAACACATCTGGACGTAATGAATCCTTATCTTGAGCAAAATAAGCAAGCTGACATTCAGTTCAACCGGTGCCTTTTATTTAGAATACATACAAATGTAATTTACGTCTTTTAGTTTGTCAAAAGATTGGAACTAACGTGTTTGAAGAGTGCGCATGTGCGAACTTACTATACTATGTAAGAACGAGCCAAATACTGAGCCTGGTAATAAAGCAAAATAACTGAGAACAATTAGAAATAGTCCTCAGATGACATGTCTGTAATTTATATAAAACAAATCTAGCGTTAATTGGATCTCAAACAGTTTCATTAAAAGTAGTTATTACTCCACCACGTGCGAAACCAACGTGGTTGAACGATACTTTGCGACAGTGGGTTTCGGGAAACAGTCGTGACTAGCTAGTTGATTTCTCCAAGGATGCGTCATATTATGGTAGTGAAACAGCGAGTTACGTCGTTGTACGGGAAACGCACCCCAGATTGGATTTCATGTGGTTTATGTTACTTTCTCACGACACGTTAAACGTCAAATGTTGTTTTAGAGAACATGCTGAAAATCTCTGCTGAAACAAGGCTGTTTTGGAGCAAAGTGCTGGACGAACAGAAACTGACAATTAGGGTTGGGTAATAAATATCGATTTTCTCATTTTTACGAACCGATATCGATTGTTAAATCTCAAGAATCGATTAGTCATCCTGTTTCATTTGAATGAATGGGACATTGTATCGCTGCTGCGCGCATTCAAAAAAATCGCAATGATCTTTGTCCTTTGTTACTATTGACATGAAACAAAGTCTCAATTTTCAAATCACGTCCATTTTCTTTAGAAATTCAAAAACATAAATAGTGTTTTGGCGCTGTGGCGTGAGATCGCTCTGGAGAAGCAGCAGCGCTGATCTCTCTTCCGGGTTAATAACACCAGTTACAGCGCGAAATAAACATGAATGAGCATCTGAAAGTGTGTTAAAAGATAGAGTACAACTTATCGAAATCCGTATCATGTCACATTGATTCACTCAATCAGCGTTTCAACCGTGGAAAGACGTCAGTTAAACAGCTTGTAATCAATCGTCATATTTACCTCAGAAAACCCACATCAACTCGTTAGTCAGCTAGAAAAAATAACTCTAGAGAGGAGCATTTTGCTAAATATATACACCATATTACATATGCATTATAATCTTAATGTTCTTCAGTATTTAATACATATTTGAATAAATCTGGCAAGTTTTTATGACAGCCACCATTTAAATGTTTATATTACATATAATCTTCTTATTATAAAAATAAATAAAAGTGTAATTTAAGTGTTTGTATAGCTACAAAACAGTTCATTATTACCTTCATATTAGGCTAATGAAGCCTAGGATACAACTAGACTATAGACCATAGTTTACAGCATTTAAGAGATTTGATTCCCTTGAGAAAATTTGCCATTTATTGTAACTGATATCCAAAATAATCGGTATTGAATCGAATCGAATTGCAAGCTTGTGAATCGAAATCGAATCGAATTGTGAAATTTGTGTCAATACCCAGCCCTACTGACAATATATCATGTATAGACATGTTTTGAATCCGGCGGAGAAGACAGCGCTAAATAAACCAGTCATACCAGCCTCCTACGCTTCTGCCGCTGTCTCGTAACAGGCGCACCGGCTATATGTTGTCATGATATAAATAAGACAACATCTCTATTGCACACCCCTTATGTTCCTGCTGTTGGTGTTGTTGACATACTTACCAACGAAACGCCCTTGCCATAAAAACCCATGCAGATATTCTGGGAAACGAAAGAGAAGCATGGACACAGTCGACACACAAATCAGATCTGGATGGATGTGGACAGTCAGTCATTTAAGATGCACAAATAATCAGACTTGGAGTCTCTACTGATGAGCTGATATGTGTTTGAGGAGACATTTTGGGAACCACTGTTTTAAATCATTTCAGAGCAATGGATGTATTGATATATTGAGCTTGATTTTAGCTGTAGTGTCCAGCTTTCTTGTAAGGCATCTGATTATTTCCCATTTCCAGCTGTTCTGGGGTCTCGGTTCGAACACTCATCTCTGTTTTGTGTGTTTGTCTCCGCTGTTTCCCCACAGACAGTGCGCTCAACGAGGAGAACTTCACCATGAGATGCCCGAAGCACAAGGTGACTCAGAGATATGGTTGTAGTTGAGTTTACGTTATGAAAATAACATGAGTTTGCAGCATAATAGACAGCGGTATTGAATTCCTCAGCCTTGTTGTCTTCCTCTTGCATCATCTTCAGTGCTGATAACGATAGCTCGTGTTTTTGCCTTCTCAGAATAAAGCATCCAGATTGAGCGTCAGCAGGCTGAAGAACAGATGACATCTGGGACGGGTTGAAATGTCTTTGAAGGTATTTTACTCACTGCTTGTGCCTTCATCAGGCCTTAGAAGTCTCAAACTGTTTGATTCATTTCGCCAGAGGTCAATTGTCCTTATTAGATCATTAAGATTTTTTTTGTTTTTGTTGGTTTCGAGAGCAGAAATCATAATATTCCTTTGCGCTTAAGTTACGACATCTTTAACTTCTGTGATATTGTCTGTGAAACAATTTTTGTTGTTGTTGTTATTAAAAACAAACATGCAAACAAGCAAGCCCAGCCCTGAAGAGAAAAGGTAAATCGGGCTGTCACAATCGATTATGATTATTTTGGTAATCGAGTAATCTGTCGATTATTTTGATCGATTAATCGAGTAATTGGATATTTTTTGCAGTAATAAAAACAGACCTAAGCAAACAATAGCCTTTAAAATTAATCAAAATAAATAATAACAATGAGGAAGTAATATATTATATATTATGTTATTATAGTTTTATAGAAAAACACTGTTAAAATGCATAATATAATATACATAGTCTATGTTTTATAACAGATGCCTGCAGAAGGCTAGGTGTTGTTACACTTTACAGCAGATCAGAGACTCTAAACTCTCTAATAATGCAATTCAAATGCAAATGGGTTCTCGTCCGTGGAACGACACACCTCCAGCATTTTGCCAGTTACTCGACATGGGTAAATTGTAACCGAGGATTTTTGTTGTTAAAGACCCCCTATCATAGCATTTGAAATGTTCCTATTTTTGTTTTGGGAGTTCCCAAAAACAGTTTAACCTGCATGCAATGATAAAAACACTTTATTTATTTGTCTTATTTATTTTTACCTGATTTGCTCAACAACTCCCAAATGATTCGTTCGACGATTCATTTTCCCAAACACCTCCTTTGAGTGACGCGAATCTGCGGCGATTGGTCAAATGACCCAGTCAGTTGTTATTGGTAAACCGTAGGCAGAGACTGTCGGCAACGGAACGGCCATAACCAGGATTATAGCTTGTCAAGTGTTGAAAATTGTATATAGTGTTTGAACAAACGTGCCAGAAAAAGTGCACTTTTCACACGGTCCCTTACTTGCGTCTCCTTTCCCGGCAAAACTCACAGGCGGCTCATTACGGCGGCTTTTGAGGGACAGTGCTTAATATATAGAGCGAAGTCAGATTTGTCTAAGTCGTTTAGGAGGTAATTGCCATTTTTCAATGAATGTCTGGTGAATATCAAAAACAAAACTAACTTTACCCCGCTTAGAAGCTGGGCAGAGTGTACACAACACACACAACACAATATAATTATATTGTGCATGCTACAGAAAACATAACAGCAAACATTATTAATATTACTTACAGATTGTGATTCGTCGGAGGACGAACCTGATCCATATACACTGGATACTGAGCCCTCCTTCGGGAACAACCGGCTTGCGAATCCACATTTGAATTCATTTATGTTTTTGAATGATTCGTCATTAAAATTATGAGAACACAAGGTTTGGGCTATACTGTTGTGGTATCGTTGCAAATATGAACTCTGACCACTGATTCTTCACATGCTCGTCCCTGGGCAATGACTAGGGTTGCAACGGTATGAGATTTTCACGGTATGATAATCGTCTCAGAAAATATCACGGTGTCACGGTTTCACGGTATACGATATTAAACTATCATTATTATAATCAGCATCAGCTACAATGGCCCTTAAATGAATAAAAACAGATATTGTTTTTGGTTGAACATGGTTTATTGTAACAAAGTTTTTTTCAGTCTTTATGAAATGTATATTTATTTCCTCAGAAATTCTGGGTTGTCTGAAACTGGTCTGGATTCTGTGATTGAATACAAAATGTATTTTTGAGAATGCAATCAGATAAAATGTAACAACTTTAGTTTGTCTATACACAAGAGAAGTTTAATAAATTAAAACATGGACAAAAAAACTATACACAATATATATTTTAGTCATAGGCTAAACCAAACTTTTTTTTTCCAGGTTGTAGGGGAGAGCGGGGCACAACCTAACGCTTTTTGCTTTTGGCTCAATTAATTAAAAAATAATTAGGTTAGATTAATACTTTTTTTACACAAGCAACATGCACATCTCTGCTACAAATGAACACTTAAAGTTTTTTTCTAGGACCTACCATTTTTGTACAGTTGCACTGAAAGTGACAGAAGTGCAAATGTTACAACTTACCCCATATGCGGGGTTAATTGTAACAGAGAGAGGGGTTAGTTTTAACACTTGTGTGTAACACACATAATTCAGTACTATTTTATTTGTATAGTTTGATATTGTTTGTGCATCTGTATAGACAGATATCCATACATATCCCTCATCCAATCATCCTTCTATTATGGATCAATATCATGGATAGAGACATAGAAAAGGGCTGCATAGTTTTGCAATAAATAATAATAAATAAAATTATAAATATTGTAATTGCAATTAAATTAGATTTGTGTGTGGCAGCTGCATGATGTACAATTATTATTATTATTAATAATAACAGTAATGATAATACAAATTAGCTTAAAATAAAAATTTAAAGGGTTTATTGCATTAATAACAGGCCATATTTTTAATAAATAAACAAGTTATCATTCATAGAACACTAAATTTTAAACATTTTAAATCCCAACATTGTTTGTGAACGTCTAACAAAGTTAAACTCAAACCTGAAAAGTTGTGTGGCTCCGTTTTCATTTGATTATCATTGTACACTTGGAGGCTTAGTTGTACCACTCTGTTAGAATTAACCCCGCTGTGTATTACATATTTTAAACCTAGCTAACAGTCGCTAGGAATTGCTGACATGTTTCAAAACGGTGCTATGTTTGAGCCAACAAGACGGTGATTAAGGCAATATAAAGTTAGATTTGGAAACGTATACACCCAACTCAGAAACCGAAAAAAACCTATGATGAAAAAAATTACTTTCATGGTGTCAAAACACTCTTTGTCCAGTATCTTCACGAAATATAATCAAAACTTTCCGCAAATTCGCGGGAGACCGTCTTCTGGCAGCAAGAGAAAAATAGCGGAAAGACAGTGCTTGATCCTGACGAACTGTGTAAACGGTCCGTGTTACATTTAACCCCGTGAACACCTATGAGTTTCAGTCAGTGTATTTGATGATTATTCTTTAAAAAAAATAATTATAAAGTGCACATTAACTGTTCTCTGTCTAGATATGTTCATGTGTTCACGTCTTCGTAGTGGCTGAGACAGCTTTAAAAACCATGAGCGTCATGCGTACTTGAGTGTGTACTAGATCTACTAGACGAAACGGCGCTGCTTATTCAGAGACACGCTGAAGGGGCTTGCACACCAGTCTTTTTGCGTTGTATATTCACAGACACGCACATCGCGATTTGATTTAGGCTATACTGCATAGCTATATTTTGCTTTATTTATCCATCTATCTTTTTAAATCGCACATTTTACGTGGCATCTGTTTTGTAACGCAAAAAGACGCATGTGTGCGTCTTTTTGACAGACCGGGATTCCCTCAGCATGACAGAAATAATATGGCCTTAAGTTATAAAAGTTATGAATAACCTTTATCTTCACGGAGGGATGGTGTTCCTGAATATGTGAGAACATGTTCGACGTGTTTACTCCTTTTGCAGCCACTCTTCGTCCACATATCTTGCAAACTGGATATCCATCTTCAAGGACAACATCACGATCGTTTTTCGGATATAAGTTACAAAATATTCCCATACTGCAGATTTTATTTTATTTTTTTGGCGGGAGATAGAGATTCGCAGCCTCTGTCTCGGACATTTTCAGCGCTGTACGGATATGGAGTAAGCAGTCAAGCTGAAAGAAGTTGCATGCGGCAGTGCAGGTGAATTCTGTTTTTTTTTTTTTTTTAACCGCGGATAAGCAAATGTGCACGATATGATAATCGTACATGTCAATATCGCGATAAACCGTCATACCGGTATACCGTTACAACCCTAGCAATGACAACAAGTGGCTGAACTGACTTTGCAATGTAGAACACAGAGTCTTCTCGACATGATGTGATTCAGCTGAAGTATTTGAATACACTCCCGTCTGCGCGCGCAGTAACTGGGCGCGGTCAATATGTCAGCGTTTTGTATCTACGTCTTGATGTAACAGCTAATGACTCGTTTCAAAAACAATTCAATTCAGAGTCGACTCACTTTTGAAAGACAAGAACTTTATATACGGTGCACTTTCAGATATAAATCTTTGCAGGATGTTTTCATTCCCTTAGAGCTATATTACACACTATATGAACAGTCATTTTCAAAAATCCATGATAGGGGCTCTTTAAATCGAGTACTGTTGATTTGAGTAAAAGTTGCATTATTTTTAAAAGAACACTGCATTTAAACCACTTTGATTTATGACAAACTCTTCAAACTCTCTGACAATTGCATTATTCAGAATTAGTGATAACTCAAACAAGTTTATATTTACATGATATTTACATGTTTACATGACAATGATGCACTAAAATAAATGAAATGTTTTTCCTTTTTCCGTGCACAGACGACAATAGGGTTGGGTATCGTTTGAATTTTAACTATTACGATTCAGCTTTTAAAGTACGATGCTGGTTATCGATCTTCATTCCAATAAGGTAAAAAAATATATATATCATTCACATTTAGTCTTATTGCAAAACAAACTAACCTAAGTAATATAAATTTAAAGCATTATTAAAGACAAGTGAACACTCATTAATTAAAAAAATAACAATAATAAAGAATACAAAATTAGCAATCGCAGAAAATTAAAAACAACAGAACAAGTTTTTCAGGTATTCAGATACAGAAACTAATCAAATGTAAAATAACACTGCACTTAAAAAAAACTCAATACATTACAAATATAGTTATTCAGCCAAGAACGAGGGAAGTTTCTTATTTCCCTTGATTAGTGTTGTTATAGAGACGGCAGCAGGAATATTTAAGGCTGCTGTCACTTTAAGAGTCACACACCTGCAGCACTGAAAACAGTTTACATTGTTTTCAATTGTTTAAAGTCGTAATAAAATGTTCACAGAGGAATCGAAATTAAAATTTTATAACAAGTATCCGATTCCTGACCTCAAGTATTCGATTCCAGACTTGGATTGTCATTGTCAAAACAAGCCCCGTCCACACGGATTCTTGAAAACGATTAAAAAGCCTGTGTTATTCATGCCAGGCCAGTAGTTGGCGATGTCACTTTGTAAAGAAACACTACGCGACTATGTTATACGCATGAACATGGCGGCACAGTTTTCACAAGTTTGTTAGGCAGACGATAATGGTGAAGTTTTCAAAAACATGCACTTTGAAACTGTTTTCAAGGTTGTTTTTAGGCCCCCAAAGCGTTATTGTTGTTTAAATGTTACTTTTTTTGTTTTTTAGTTGAAAGCGGCCCCTAAAGTTGTGTTTTTGATGGTGTATTGCTCATTTGTTTGTTGATGTTCCTCCACAGGTAGACTTCAGCAGGTCATCTTGCCTGAAGTGTTTACAGATTGTTCCAGTTGATTTCGTACTTCACGTGTTTGAGTGTTTACATGTACTCTCAGGCGTCTGAAGGCCCTGCACCGGATGAGCTGAACGAGGGGTACCCTGGACGACGCTGGATAATTCTCACTGCATTCCTCTGCTCTTCAATATATATTCAACATCTGCACATCTCACGACACAAACAATCTCCATTTCACTGAAGGCCAAATATCTCATTCCGCTTCAAAGCCCTTTGAAAGTTAATAATGAGAGCCTTGTTTCATTTGAAGTTAAAGTACATATGCACTGAGCAGAAGTGCTCGTTTTTTTGTTTAGTTCGTCATTCTTATATGAACTCCAGCATCTCTTTGTTCATTAATGCAACATGAACTGACCATTCTTTCACAGTGACGTCTTTATCAAGTAAAACTGAAATGCTGAGTCTCCCGTATGCACTAGTATGTGAACATATTTATTTCTATTTATGTTTAATGCATATGTGTGTATTTATTTGCCAATGAACAGAGTGTGTTTTAGCACCTTGTGTGAATGCAGTTGAGGAACATTATGATTTGATGTTGGTTACAGCTACAGGGTGCTTTAAACATGAATCTGATTTGAGTTTTGAATCTTGTGGCCTGGGGATCGAGGACCGAGTGTGTAGGATTTTCCATTTCACCCGATGCCTTGTGATGTCTCGAGCTCTGTTTCAATAAATGTTTTTATGTTCTACATTCCTAATATGTGACTGTGTGACTGTACTTCTTGATGAGGTGTTGATGCACATGTTTGTCCAGATGGTGGTGCCAACAACCTTCACAATCAAACAAACACGGGTCAGAGAGCCTTTCTCAAAAAGATTATTGCTTGCCTCTGTTTTAGCAAATGAAACTACTAAAACTAAGCCTGTGTTACGAGTGGTCCGTTCCTAGCTTGCACTACCTTTTTAGTTAGCTTGTACTAGCATAGCATACATCTACCTGATTAGCCTGCTAGCTTAGCTTATATCATATTAGGTATGCGTTTTGCTTCCAATATAGTTCCCAATTACATGTTTAAAATTAACGTTTGTGTGTACTTAGCATGACAATTATTTTATAAATTATTAATATTTAATTATTTTTTACAGAACATTGTTGCAATCAACACACTCGCCACCTCACTCTCCCTGCTCATTAGGTACTGAAATATGTAGTATCAAATCAAAAATGCAAAAAAGGTCTGCGCTCTTAAACTCTTTTATTACAGGAGATTAAGTTGAAACTTAATCTCCTGTCTATAATAAAATTTTTAGAGCGCAAAACTTTTTTGAATTTTCGAACATAGTAGGCCCCAACAATCATTATCCTTATAAAAAATACACAGTTGTGTTATTATGCAATACATATGGATTCATTTTATTTTTCAATCCTGTTCTTTGTGCACTTAAAGCTTCACTGTTTGATTTTTACCCCTATTCTCAATTCCGATTTCGTTTTAACTCCTACGGTGGCCAATGTAGTCGAAGATTAACATGGCAGGCTTCCAGTTCGATGAGTGTTATCTCAAACGTAAACTCGAAAGGCGAAGCTTGAATTATCGGGTATGTCCCTCTTTGGCTAATGTACTTTCAAGATGGAGGGGCAATGGCGACCGACATTAGAACCCCTTACCTGTAAGTATTTTCAATGGCATATTATACACTCACGAGAATACTTTACTTGAACGAAGTAAATATACATTAATGAGCACATATATTTTTGAAAGAACTAAGTGTTTTAGCTAAGAAAGTTTATAAACTAAGAGTTACACAGTGTAGCGTTAATGTAATAGAAATCATACAATAGTTAAATAGGTTATAATTATTTGAGACATAGCACGATAACAACTTTTGATTTCCGCCTAGGTCCTAAAGGAAATCAGGGATGCTGTCTACAGTGGATACGGCGCGACGACAGATTTCCAACAGTAAGCCGATGCCCCTTTTTTAAAATTTTTGACCTAAAGTGCTTCTTTATACTTCTGATACGAAGGCCAAATGGATTAGCAGAGATTGTTTTGTCGCATCCGGTGTGGACAACTTGTAATGTTGCGTCACAAATCCAAAATGTATATACCCAGATAGCAAACTGACATTGAATCAACGTGGAAATATGACATCGAAACAACGTTGATCTGACATTGTTTTGCTCATCGAATTAACGTTGAACCAACGTCAGACGCGTCATTCTTTCAAAACTAACGGAAAATCAACTTGAAATCAACGCGTTGTTTCAACGTTATGAAAGCAAACCAATTTTCGATTTTCATTTAGCTTTGAAGAATGCCGCGTCTGACGTTGGTTCAACATTAATTCGATGAGCAAAATCAACGTTGTTTCAATGTCATGAGAGACGTCGTTTCCACGTTGATTCAATGTCAGTTTGCTGTCTGGGTATATATATATACTACATTTATAAATTTACTTCGTGATCATTAGCGCAGTCTTATCCCAAGACGTCATATTACTGACGTCTTGGGACGCCTTTTGACCATACGTCAACATCCGCCTTTTTAGGGTACCCATGAACGTCGGTTAGATGACGATCCTGGGTCGTCGTCATACAACTGACGCTTTACCTTTAACGTCAGTTAGGTGACGGGGTAGGTTTAGGTCTGGATCCGATAACGTCATCTAACCGACGTTTAAGGGGAACCCTAAAAAGGCGGATGTTGACGTATGGTCAAAAGACGTCCCAAGACGTCAGTTATATGACGTCTTGGGATGAGACTGTGTTAAAAAGTAGGCCTACACTATTAAGAATATCCACCATGTTGTCATTATCATTTGCCCTACCAGAGTGGTGCAAGGTATGACATCACTTGTTGGCCGAATGGGCTTTGGTTAAATGTCTGAATATGGTCTGTGGTGAACACAAGCTCAAGACACTTTCACAACATTTCCAGAGCATAAAAAAGATGGACAACGTGTCTCCGCTGGGAATAGTGTGTGGGTCTCTTAGCAGTGTGTGCACACACTGATCCAATAACAGTGCTGGTGTTGCTCAGACCTCTGTCTCTCACTGCTTTTGAAAAACATTATCATGTGTCTCACTGTAAATGAAGTTTGTTCTGTGATAGTCTGTGAGTCAACATGTTAATCCGTACTAGAGAAGCACTATATATATATATCTTATCTGAATTTCAGACACCTTCGACATTTCTCACATTATCACAGTTTATTCGCTATAGTTTAGAAATTAATAACAAAATATTAGAAGAACTGAAAGTTCTCAGATCAGTGGATATTTGACTGGTTTTGTCCGTCCTTCTGTTCGACTCTCACAGATGAATTATGTTGAATATCTGTCAGCTGTTAAATTTAACTACACAATTAGATAATACCAGTTTAGATCAACTGATTACCAAGCAATGCTTCATGTTGTTCAGTCTGTGTGTAAAAAGAGCATTAGCAATTGTCCAAATAATTATTGCTCCCAAATTTGTATAAATGTTACTGGTAGTCACTGTGTGAAGAAGTTTTGTGTATAATGTGTCACAGTTTAATTTTGTTTCCCTCACTTACATAAATGAACTATAGTGTCCTGCACACTAGAAAGAAATATATCCAAAATTATATCTGGTGTCTGAATAATGTTTGATTTGATAGAGGCTACATAAGATTATAACGAGAACATTATAATTGTGTGCTTGGGACATTTCTTTTAATGGTGAGACTTTTTGTTTTTGTAATCAGGCTCTCAAAAATGACAGAAATGTGGATTTAGATTTATCGGTTAATATATCGGTTATCGGTTTTCAAATATTAAGAATTATCGGTTCATATTCATACAAAATGTTCATATCAGTGCATCCCGAACGTTGTGGAAGCTCTGATCGAGACATTTTATCAAAAAAAGTCATAATACGAGGTTGTAATTTCGTGGAGTTTCTGAGTTCTGAAAGTAAAATGACATTATATGCAGACAAGGCGAGATTTTTAATGTCTTTTAGTGTCAAATGTAAATAGTTCAGTAATAAAACATATGTTTATGTTATTAACAATAAATTTAAAGTAATAAAAGCTTGAAGTCGGCAGGGTAGGTTTTGGATGACAGCCAATGTTTTGTAAAGATCATGTCAATCTTTCTGTTAGCTTGTTGAAAAGATGTGTGAGTTTTGTCATCTTTCTTCGTTGCCGGCCATTCAAATGTAGGTGACTGACTCAAAAAGGCATCCAGCATCAGTAACTCTAATAACTCTTGAAGTGTCAGGTTAATAGAGTGGAAAGGTTATGATGGCCTTACTTTTCAAGAACAGCACCAGGACTGTCTCGCAGCGTGTTGACTAATCTGTGCTTATCTCAAAGATTAACTGTGAGAAGATGAGAGAGAGAGTGATGAGATGCAGGATCTGTCACGCCTGCGTAAAGATGCTTCATGGCTGATGCCTGCAGCCTCTCTCTCTCTTTCGTTGGGTCTGGGCGTTAACATTATCTCAGCTCACAGAAATCCAGCAGTATAATTTGTTCTTTGCCTTTATCGTAATCTGCAGCTCTGCCCGAAGGTTTTCTGATCATCCACAGTTTCTCACTCTCCCTCAGTGGGATCGTTTCCCAGCCTTATCGAGTTGTGATGTTGGAGTAAACAGTCTAGCAATGGGTTTTTTTCCCCCCTGAAATATATCTCTGCGTCATCTTCATCTTGTTATGCCATGTGGGAAGAAAAGTACGCCTTAGCATACTTTTAAAACAAGAGCGTGGATAATGTAAAAGAATACATATTTGAGAACAATTTATTTACAATTAAGTTGTAGCTATTTAAAATTGATGGTTTAAGCTTATTTCAAACAAAGCATTTTTTACCAACTTAAGACATTAGTACAGCTTTATATTTAATAATCATAATAAATTAAAATATGTCATATTTAAATCTAATATCAAAAAACTGTAACATTGTAATCAAACAGTAGTCATCGGTAACATCAATACAAGTACACTTCTTTAAAGCACGACAAAAGATTATTTGACCATATACATTTTAAAATGTACTTGGAAGAAAGGAAACCTTTTAATTTGATATATATATATATAGTATACATACATACCTTTAAGATTTGAAGTGCACTTGTTTTTCACTAGGGAAAGTTTTAGGGCGACAGAAACAGTGTGGAATGAATGTGCCTGATTAAATTTTTTTTTTAGTAAATTCACTTTGCATGTATTTATTTTTAATCTCAATAAAATATGCCAATTGCTGCAAATTACATATTAAAGGGGTGATGAACTGAGAAATCAATTTTTCCTTGAGCTTTTGACATCTAAGAGGTCATCATATTATAAGAATATCCTGTAAGTCCAATAAAAGCTTTTATTGACGCCAGGATCAGCAAACGACTCGTTTTTCAAAGTGGGGAACTATGACGTCAAAGAGGTTAAAACACCACCCCCACAGAAGAAGATCAACGCCTGCTTCAACACGGCCGGCATGCACTATTTTTAATGATGTTCGGGTAGAACATCGTCCGTCTGTTCGCTTCATTTCACTGAGGTTTGTTTTGTAAACAAGACTGGATTTGTAGACCGATTAAGAGTAAAGAACGGTGCTGTGCCGTCTATATTGGATCTGACAAGAATTGTGCAACACACGGACTCTGGGTCGAACATGTATGGGCGAATTCCGGTTGCCATTTTACAACATTGGACGTTTTCAAAACAATTTCCCCCACGTACACCTACGGTTGGGTTAAACTCATTATAATATGCAAAACTGTTATCCACTCACAGCAGTGGGCGTTTACTTCCAAGTCTTCAGTGCGAGACGCCCATAAAAACCCAGCGTTTTTCAGCTAGGCCCAAAACTAGGGTACAAAATAGCCTATTACTTATTCATTTTGATGTTTTTGAATGCAAAAACCAAGCGAACGTCATTAGTTGACCTCAAACAACAATATAATAAAATTTAAAAAGGCAGTTCATGACCCCTTTAAGTGTCACATATTATCGAGGCTGATAATGGTCAACAAATACATTTCCTTTTATTTTTGTTTTTAAGTCTTCATTTAGCAAGCTAGCAGTGCTAGCTTAGCAAATAACAATTATATAAAAAAACTCTTATGAGTAGCTAGAACAAGACATAACATGCTAAGATGCTAGGCCCTAAGGATCAGTTAGCATTGTTAGCATGCTTGTTAGCATGTTACTGTGCATTTACTAGGGTTTTCTGGGTGGCTGCTTTCAGACTCATATGTGAAAAGAGCACATCCCCATATTCCTTTAATATTCTTTTGGTTTTTAGTTTGTACTAAATTTACAAATAATAGTAGGCTACACAAACATGCTGGGTTATTTCAACCCAAATTTGGTCAAATATAACTTAACTGTTGGGTTTAAAATTAAACCCACAGCTAAGTTTGTCTATATTTGACCCAAATTTGGGTTAAAACAGCCTAGCATTTTTTAGAGTGTACTGATAATGATCCAAAATGTGCAGGAAAAGGTTGTTTGATTGTGCTGAGATGATCACAGCAATCAGCATGTGTCACCATGTGTTCATGTGAATCACTTTAAGACCCATATGCTACCACACACTAATAGTACATCACTGTCAGACGAATAGCTCTTGCCACCAGCAAACTGCACTGGATTTCATCGTTTGAAAGCTTTAAAAGAGGCTGAAATTGGGATCTTGGAGTTCTGTTTTGGGCTTCAAGCATTAACAAATCCAATGTGACGAATATAGATCAAGCTGTTCTTCCAGTTCGGACTGCCTGTTCTAGGCTGTATTTCACTGCCTCCCACTGATAGACGGATGACATTCAAAACGATCTCCTATTGAAATCCATATAAATCCTCTTTGTGCAAGAACAGCCACTGAGTCACTTCTCTAGATGTCCAAAAAAAGCGCCACAGGGTTGTGAATTTTTCGTCTTGCTAAACCACGTTTGGCTCTGAGGTGTGAACGAGGTGGGATGGTAATAAGGTGGGAGTTTAGTTTGATATATTCTCTCCTGACCCAGCACTTATCATGCGAACAAATCGTACAACATAGCTGTTGTTTAATTTCCCTTGCTTCTGTCTTGCAGTCTGAGCCGTCCAGATGGCAGACTAGAGCGGGTGCTTTAGTCGAGCATTTACAGCAAATCTTTGACTAACGAGATATCCTCATTACATTTTTACAACCCTTTTATGTTTGTTTTTAGTTGAAAGGGTAAATGTTAAATTTAGCTAGCAAGTGCAGACACACGAATGGATTTCTGGGGATCTTTCTCATTAGCATCCCATAATTAGTCAATCTGTAATCCTCTGGTGCTCTTCAAAAATGACCTCTTTTTTGTCAATGAAATGAATGTACTATATTGTAGTTTGATAATGTTTTTTATTTAATATTTTGTAGTTTTAGCAGATTTTTTATTCTACATTATATTTACGCTGTATTTTATAATCCATTTATTCACGCTTTAACCATAGACCTGAAAATTAAACTTCCAACTTAACCCTTGTGCCTCAATTACACACAATCGTGGACACAATCGTGCCCACACACAATCGTGGACACACTCTAGATTTACTTATCAGTACGGGTTTAAACATCTCATCGATCGTTATTAAGGATGTAGCACTGTCTGATCATTTCTGTATTTTCTTTGATATATTAATCTCTCCTGCCGTTGAAGCTAGAGCTGTGTCTGTCAAGAAGAGATGCTTAAATGAGAACACTGGTGTGCTATTTATGAAGGCTATATCTTTAAAACCAAGCATATCTGCTGACTCTGTTGATTTTCTCCTTGATTCTTTTAACTCAAAAGTTAAGAGTGTAATTGATGATATTGCTCCTGTGAAAGTCAGGAAGAATAGTGGCAGACAAAAAGCACCTTGGAGAAACTCAACAGCTGTGCAAAATATGAAAAGACAATGCAGAAAAGCAGAACGCATGTGGCGGAAGACAAAACTTGTAGTCCATTACAACATCTACAAAGACAGCATCCACGCTTTCAATAGGGAACTAGGCAAAGCCAGACAGACTTTCTTCTCAAATATTATAAACAGCAATATAAACAACACACGCACTCTTTTTGCTACTGTAGAGAGATTGACAAACCCCCCGAGCCAGATTCCCATAGAAATGCTCTCAGAAAGGAAATGCAGTGAGTTTGCTTCTTTCTTCTCTGAGAAAATCAATAACATCAGAAAGGTGATCAGCACATCCTTGAGTTGCTCTGGGGTCAGGCAGATCAGACCACAACCTGAGAAAGTAGTTACTATGTCTGATTTCGAAGAAATTGATGACACAATTTTGGTAGAAACCGTACAGCACCTTAAAACATCAAACTGCGCCCTTGACACACTTCCCACATCTTTTTTCAAAAGTGTGTTAAACTGTTTAGAAGCAGATCTCCTAGAAGTGGTAAATGCCTCACTTCGCTCTGGGAATTTTCCGAACTCCCTGAAAACTGCAGTTGTCAAGCCCCTCCTGAAAAAGAGCAATCTGGATAAGACCATCTTGAGCAATTATAGACCGATCTCAAATCTTCCTTTCATAGGCAAGATCATTGAAAAGGTTGTCTTCAATCAGCTGAACAAATTCTTAAGCTCAAATGGATATTTTGACAATTTTCAATCTGGTTTCCGATCGCATCACAGCACGGAGACAGCTCTCATAAAGATAATAAACGACATTCGCTTAAATACTGATACAGGCAAATTATCCGTGTTGGTACTACTCGACCTCAGTGCTGCATTTGACACTGTCGATCACAACATACTTCTTGACAGGCTGGAAAACTGGGTGGGGCTTTCTGGGATTGTCCTAAAATGGTTCAGGTCATACTTAGAAGGGAGAGGTTATTTTGTGAGTATGGGAGAACATAAGTCTGAGTGGACATCCATGACTTGCGGAGTCCCTCAGGGCTCGATTCTTGCGCCACTCCTATTCAACCTGTATATGCTCCCAATGAGCCAAATAATGAAAAAGAACCAAATAGCCTACCACAGCTATGCAGACGACACACAGCTCTACTTAGCCCTATCGCCTAACGATTACAGCCCCATTAACTCCCTGTGCCAATGCATTGATGAAGTAAACGGTTGGATGCGTCAAAACTTTCTGCAGTTAAACAAAGACAAAACTGAAGTTATTGCATTTGGAAACAAAGATGAAGTTCTCAAGGTGAATGCATACCTTGACGCTAGGGGTCTAACAACTAAAAATCAAGTCAGGAATCTTGGTGTGTCACTAGAGTCAGACCTTAGTTTCAATAGTCATGTCAAAGCAATAACTAAATCAGCATACTATCATCTGAAAAATATTTCAAGAATTAGATGCTTTGTTTCCAGTCAAGACTTAGAGAAACTTGTGCATGCTTTCATTACCAGCAGGGTGGATTACTGTAATGGCCTCCTCACTGGCCTTCCCAAAAAGACCATAAGACAGTTGCAGCTCATACAGAACGCTGCTGCCAGGATTCTGAGCAGGACCAGAAAATATGAACACATCACACCAGTCCTCAGGTCTTTACACTGGCTGCCAGTTACATTTAGGATTGATTTTAAAGTATTATTACTGGTATATAAATCATTTAATGGGTTAGGACCTCAATATATTGCAGATATGCTCACTGAATATAAACCCAACAGATCACTCAGATCGTTAGGATCACATCAGCTAGAAATACCAAGGGTTCACTCTAAGCATGGAGAGTCTGCTTTTAGCTATTATGCCAGCCGCAGCTGGAACCAGCTTCCAGAAGAGATCAGGTGTGCTCCTACAGTAGTCACATTCAAATCAAGACTCAAAACACATCTGTTTAGCTGTGCATTTACTGAATGAGCACTGTGCCACTGTTCGTCCGACTGTTACTGCACTTCATTTTATTCTAAATTGTTTTAATTTACTGTATTTTATTTTTATCATAATTTTCTATTTTTCATTATTTCTTATTTTTTATTCTGAACTGTTTTAATTATTCTGATTTCTTTTGATGATTTTAATTTCTTCTATGTAAAGCACTTTGAATTGCCATTGTGTATGAAATGTGCTATATAAATAAACTTGCCTTGCCTTGCCTTGCCTTGTGCCTCAATTAAAACAAAGTTTTTTCATAGGTACATAGAGGACAAAAATGTCTGTGTCAATAAAAATGAACAAACTTAAGTTTTATATCATTTTGAAGAAGACCCTTGGCAGATTATTGCTGAAGTAAAAAAATAATGAATATGTAAATCCAAAAAAAGTTTATGACAATTATTTATGAACATTATTTTATATAAAATATATATTTTATGAAACAAGTTCAAAATCAAAGCCATAAATCTAAAGATGTTCCAAATTTGAGGATGATATCTCAAAAAATGAGCTTTCGATAAGATTTTGTTCGGGCACAGTAACAGATTTTCCCATTGGGTGCCAGCAAAACTCCAAAACTCAGCATTTCTCTCTCAATATTACAAACACACTTATCATTTTTTATAACACACATACTAACACTCTGACATCCATACCAACACACCCACACAAATTTGGTTGGATAATTTATCCAATTGACCATGCCGACGCAGAAAACAGGAATAAAGCGAGTATTTGCTTTATAGGCTAAACCTGAAAAAATGGCACCATCTGGGAAAAAATAGTAAAAATTTTAATTTTGAAGCCTTGCCAACAGAATGAAAGCCTCTTAACAAAGATTGCATCATTTTATAGTTAACTGAACCGGGGATTAAAAAGTGGAGACGCTTTTGTCCGAAAGGCGCTGAGAGGGAGTATTTTGTGTATCTAGTGCAAAATTTATTTTTTAAAGAAAATGGCGGCGAAATAGTAAAATTCCCCCAAATATACACACAAGTGCCAAATTTTATGCAGTTAGCATTAACACAGGCAAAGTGATCAAAAAAACAAAACTGAAAAGGACAATGTCCATAAGGAAGCACAACGACGTAAATCTCGAATGCTTTAGAGCACAGACTTCAGTTTGATCTCTTTTCAAAGATGACACTTGGCAGAAGTGAAGAAAGTTTTAAAAAAGTGAACTTAAAAAAAATGTTACAGAATTGAATATGTATTGTTATGAAAAATGCACAAAATATGAAATATATACTTTACAAAAACATTTTTTACTTAAAAACCGCAAGAAAATCAGTTGTATTCCAAATTTGAGCCTGATATCTAAAAAAAAGAGCTTTCAGTAAGATTTTATTTGGCTGCAGTACCAAACGCTTCCACTAGATTTACCAAGTTTTGTTTGCCTGACTTCGTCATACTCATATAGGCGTGTCGTAACCGAACCAGGACAAAAAAAACCCCTCTGCACTCAATTGGATAGTCGGTAGACCTACCAACCAATCAGAGCAAAGCATAAGTCAACTCCTTTGCATAGCGCAGTTTTCAAATACAGAACGTAGCCTAACTTTATTTATTTTAGAAGTTAAATAACAAGTGTTACTTCTTTTACTTACTTCTCCATGAATGCCACCAAAGGAGAAACCACAACGACCACAGGCTTTTCATTACGTCCCATCTTCTTAACGACCGTCAGAGCCAGCTTATAAGTTACACTTTTCCCGAATCATGTAGGAAGGACGCCAAAAATATCTTTCCGATCGACAAATGCCTTGATTGCAGTTCTCTGTTTGTCTATTAAAATGAATGAGCTGTCGTTTCATTTTACAACAGACTATACATCTCAATTCTCCAGCTGCAGTCATCTTTGACAAGCGCACTTTGATAACGTGAGGATTACGTTACTGAAGACCACCTGTCAATCATCGTGTAAAGCGCGCCCTGGCAATCTGATTGGCCTGATGATTTCTGAACCGATCATAATTACTCCTCAATGGATCGAGTCCAGACCGAACTTCCCGTCCAAAAAATGTTGTGGGCAGAGTTTGGGCTGGCATCCAGGCTAAAGTTTTGTACCATTCCAATGAAGTTAAAAATAAAAATAAAAACTTAAAACCGGACCGGCACTAACCCCATTCTTCACCAGCTCTCTGAAGCTCTCCTTCAACAAGAAGCTCCCGGGTTCGAGTCAGCCAGGAGGCCTTTCTGTGTGGATTTAGCATATTCTCCCTTGTGTATGCGTGGGTTTCCTCCAAGTGCTCCGGTTTCCCCCACAATATCCAAAGATATGCAGCAAAGGTAAATTGTTGTCTGTAGGTGAGAAATGGCCATCCATTCAGGGTGTTTCCTTGGCTGTGGCCCGAGACACTGGGATAAGCTCCAGCGCCCCAAGATCCTCATGAGGGTAAAGCAGTTTGGATGATGGATGGATGGATGGAATTACCTCTACCTACATTTTTGCAAAAAACAAAAACAAAAAAACAAACCAATACATAGAAATCACAGCAGCTTCCAGCTGAAATGAACAGTAAAGGCGGTAAAAGAGCAAGCATTTTTAATCATTTTCATACAGAATTTTGATTACAGGTGCACATTATTGATTAATAAAGACTTATTAGATGGAGACGGTGGTTTGTGTCTGTTTGAACACATTCGACCACATGAGTGTTTACACTAGGAAAGCAATCCGGTCGAGTGTGTTTTCGACTCCTGGAAGTCGAAAGCTCAAAATGTTTTAGACCCATTTACACCAGTATTTAACGTCGTCTACTTGTGATGCGATCGACTAAACACCAGAAGAATGTAACACCAGATGTAAACCGGGCCTTTGCTGTATAAACTTGCTGGATATCTCATCTGGTAATGATGTGGAGAAAAACGCTACCATTGAAACATAAGTCATGATAAATGAGCTCATAAACATTTAGAAACAAGCTAAAATTACATGTTTATGTCTTTTGTTAACTTTATTGGGAATGTTTAGGGTTTAATGAAGGTGGTATGATATCACCACTCGCGGGACATTTTAATTCAGAACTGCTGCAATACGTACAACAACCAATGTAATAAAACACTGCCAGATTCACGCTCATCTGTTGTGGATCAAACTGAACACACTTTTAGAGGCACTCACTGGAAAATCTCACTTTGAAACTGTTGTAAAATATGCAACATAATGTCATTTTGGAGAAATGTCACCACAGGTATGTTTTCATTCCCATTCATCTCCATGGGAAAACCCCGCAAACGTATACACTTCCTGAATGCTGTCATGGACATTGTTGCTTAAAAACAAATGTATTTTATCAGAATACACTGCAATGTTTTAATGGCATCATTGAAGAAAGAGAATGAATAAAACTGAATGAAATTGGATAACAGCCAGACGACCTACACCCTTGCTTCAAGCACAGTTCATCCAATCGCAATATAGAGCTGGAAAATAAACGTTTATTAGTTTATTGGTTCTTCCTCTTCTCCATTGCGGTCACTTCCCCACTTCCCTCCTCTCTGCATCCATTCATTATCGTCAGTCATCTGCGAATTGTGGAAGCACCAATTTATCATGATGTTTTCTCAACTCTAATTCTTTACATTTTGCTTCATGTTACTGCCATTTGTCCTGCGTCATCATTTATCATGTCTTTCAAATGTTCTGGTAAGTGTACAACTTTCAATTGCATTAGTCGTGAGTTAATATTGCTTGACTGAATACGGTTAGTCCCTATCACATATTTTAGTGATGATCTTAAGTTAGGTTAAACACTCAAAATTCCTCTTGTGAAAATAATTGTGAAATCAGACATGGAAATGGCACTTTAAATCTCTCAATCTTTGTGATTTGAGCTTCAAATTTGGAACACAACTTAGATAGGCACATGGCTTTGAGTTTCTGGCAATTTTAGTGTCCAACTTATTTTGTAAAATATACCTTCACCCTTGCTTCAAGCACAGCTCATCAAATCAGAATATAGATTTTTACTTGTCCTCTCTCTGTCTCTTCTCCATTGCTGTCACTTCCCCACATCCCTCCTTTCCCCATCGATTTATCATCAGTCATACGCTTTTTTAACTCGGTTTCCCATGCAAATGTGCCTATTTATCATGAACTTTTCTCAACTAGGACTTCTAGTTTTGCTCAGTGTTTCAGGGTGAGGTTGTAGCAAGGTCAGGAGAGGGTGTATTTATTAAAGGAAAACAACACAAGGAACAAGGATTGGAAGAAAAATTACAGGAGGAAACCCAACCATACTTTGACGTGAACGGACCACAGAAATCTGAATCCACAAAACCAGGAACAGGGCCCCATGAAGCCGGTTTCGGTGGATAGCCAGGTGTGTTTCAGTTTAGTTTGCAGCAATCCTGGATATTCTTTGAAATATTCGGGTGGGTGTACAACACAGATAAACAATTGCATTCGTCATGAGTTCAAATCATGGTTGACTGAATATGATTTATAATGAACGAAAATATAATCTGTTCCCTTTCGTAGTCACTTCGAGTTACGTCAGAAGTGACGGAGATTGGGGGTTTCGCATAGAAAGCCAATCCTCTTCGAGTATTTAAAAACGAGCCAATGGCATGCAATGCCTTGGGGCTGCGGAAATTTGCATAGCGTACTCCGCCCTACTCCGTGAGTATAAAAGGAGGAAGTGAACGCAACCGCAGTATGTTTTCGCTTCGGAGCCAAGAGAACTCTTCACTCCTGAAAGCCATTCTCACTGTTCAAGACTCTTCGAGACGAGCGTCCTCTTCAGTGTTGGTGTGACGGCGGTACCCAGCGAGACTCTGCATTGCCTGCGATCTGAGCAGTGGTCTGCCAGACTTTGCGCTTCTCCCTGGTCGCCTCAGCGCTGAAAGAGTGAATTTCCTCCTCTCTTTAAGTGAAAGAGCTGCACGCGGCACGTCTTTTTAAAGACGACTCGTCTGTGTTCTTCTGGGTGCGTTCGTCTCATGTCATTCTCTGATGGTCGCGATCGCTGCTCTGTGTGTGCCTGGGCTTCAGCATGCAGAGCAGCGTTCGCGGATGTTTCATGTTCCTTCTGAATGGGAACATGAGCATCTCTACACTGTGATCGAGACTCAATGATCTGATAGTGAGAGTCCCCGTGTCCGTTACTCGTTCTGCTTCTTAAAATAGAAGCTGTTCGACTCGCGGATAGGGTGATATGACGGTGAATGTGTGACAAAAAACCCCGACGTTAGTTCCTCGGGTCACACCCACCGCTCAGTGTTAGAGCCAGTGAGCGCTGTATCGCTTCAGACGTCTGCCTCTCTGAGGTACCGTCTGTTTCGCTCGGCGCTCCAGAGAGTGATGCGATGACGATCGCAGCATCACAAGGCGGGCTTGACTCCTCGGGGAAGTGAGGATGCGGCCGCGTTGCCTCCCTCGGGAGCGTCGGCGTCGCCGTGTCTGATCCCGCGATGATGGCCGTGCTATCTCGGGCCTCCGTGAGCATAGGGTGGGGGTGGAACTCCGCCCTATCCCGATCTCTCGCGGCTGGATAATTGGTTTTTGGGTAACGCTGCCGCCTTACGGCCACGGCCAACCCCAATTTCCTTTTTTTCCCCGAGTTGCATGCGGAACTGACACGCACTAAAAAATAAATAAATAAATAAAAATAATATTAAAAAAAAAAAAAAGCGTGCTTCAGTTCCCCGCCCTTCCTCCCCTCGGCGATGCGGCTGTCTGTGGGTACGCTGGGGCTCCCCCGGTCAACCGGCGGTTGCTCTCAGATGCCCCTCCAAAGCCTATGGGTTCTCGTCGTCTATGGCGGCGCGATTCTGTAGAGCGGCGGGACAGGCAGCCTGGTGCTCCGGCACCTAGCCCGTCTGGGCCTTCGGGTCAACCGGGGAAAGAGCAAACTTTGCCCCGTGCAGAGAATCTCTTTTCTCGGCATGGAGATAGACTCGGTCGCCATGTCCGCGCAGCTCACGAACGAGCGCGCGCACTCACTGCTGACTTGTCTTCGACAGTTCGAGGGCAAGAATGCGGTTCCACTGAAACTATTTCAGAGGCTCCTGGGGCATATGGCATCCGCGGCCGCGGCAACGCCGCTCGGTTTGCTTCATATGAGACCGCTTCAGCTGTGGCTTCGCGATCGAGTCCCGAGGTGGGCATGGCATCGCGGTTCGCTCCGAGTTCCAGTGACTCCAGCATGCCGCCGAACCTTCTTCCCGTGGTCAAACCTCAGCGTCTTACGGACCGGCGTCCCTATTCAGCGAGTTTCCAGGCATCTCGTTGTCTCCACGGATGCGTCTACCACGGGTTGGGGTGCCATGTGCAATGGGCATGCAGCCGCCGGTTCCTGGACAGGAGCCCAGCGCCTCATGCACATCAATTGCCTCGAGCTGCTGGCAGTACGGCACGCCCTGCACCGCTTCAGAGCGTTGCTCTCGGGCCAGCATGTGCTTGTCCGTTCAGACAACACTACGGCAGTAGCGTACATCAACCACCAGGGGGGTCTACGCTCGCGCTGGTTGTCGCAGCTCGCCCGCCACCTCTTGATATGGAGTCAGAAGCACCTGAGGTCCCTTCGTGCAGTATACATTCCTGGAGACCGGAACCTGGCAGCCGACGAGCTGTCATGGGTCCGTTCCATCTCCGACGAATGGCGACTCCATCCCCAGTCGGTCCAGCTGATTTGGGACCAGTTCGGGGAAGCACAGATAGATCTGTTCGCCTCTCGGGACTCATCCCACTGCGCCCGGGTTTATTCCCTGACCGACAGTTCGCTCGGCTCGGATGCGCTGGCGCACAGCTGGCCGCGGGGCCCACGCAAGTATGCGTTTCCTCCAGTGAGCCTCCTTGCACGGGTGTTGTGCAAGATCAAGGAGGACGAGGAGCAGGTCTTGCTGGTAGTCCCCTATTGGCCCACCAAGACGTGGTTCTCCGAAACTCATGCTCCTCGCGACAGCACCTCCTTGGCCTATTCCTCTGAGACAAGATCTACTCACTCAGAGACGGGGCACTCCGTGGCACCCTCGTCCTGATCCTGGAGACTACACGTGTGGCTCCGGGATGGGACGGGGCAGGTTTGAGTTCGTTGCCACCTGCGGTGGCGGCAACCATCACTTCCGCTAGAGCGTCGTCCACGAGACACCTGTACGCGTTGAAGTGGAACCTCTTCGTCAGCTGGTGCTCTTCTCGCTGAGAAGACCCCCGGAGATGTTCGATCGGAGTCGTGCTTCCCTCCTGCAAGAAGGGTTGGAGCGTAGGCTGTCGCCCTCCACCCTTTGGATTTATGTCGCGGCCATTGCCGCGTCTCATGATGCAGTGAAAGGTAAGTCTATGGGAAGCATGACCTGGTCATCAGGTTCCTGAGGGGAGCGAGGGGGCTAAATCCGCCTCCCTCCCCTCCTGCCCTCTGGGGACCTCTCAGTAGACCTGGGTGCTCTGCAGAGGCCTCCCCTGGAGCCTTTGCAGTCGGTAGAGTTTTTGCCCTGTCATATGTAGACAGCACTCCTGATTGCATTGGTCTCCATCAGGAGAGTAAGGGACCTGCACGCACTCTCTGTTGACGAAGTGTGCCTGGAGTTCGGGCCGGCTTACTCTCACGTATTCCTGAGACCCCGGCCTGGATATATGCCCAAGGTTCCTACCACTCCCCTCCGGGACCTGGTGGTGAACCTGCAAGCGCTGCCCCTGGAGGAGGCAGACCCAGCCTTGGCACTGCTCTGTCCGGTACGTGCTCTCCGCACCTATGTCGACAGAACGCAGTGTTTCAGGACCTCAGACCAGCTCTTTGTCTGTCATGGGGGGAGCCAGAAGGGAAGGGCTCTCTCAAAGCAACGGCTGTCCCACTGGATAGTGGACGCCATCGCTTTGTCTTACCAGCAGCTAGGCCGGCCGTGCCCCCTTGGTGTGACGGCCCATTCCACTCGGAGTGTAGCCTCCTCTTGGGCTCTAGCGCACGGCGCCTCGCTAACAGACATCTGCAGAGCTGCAGGCTGGGCGACACCCAACACCTTCGCCAGATTCTATAATCTGCTAATTGAGCCGGTATCCTCTCACGTACTCGTTTCGGCCAGTTCTGGACCCGCTCAGGTGTCTTCGCTTGCTCGCCACTCCACTCCCCGGACTGGATAAGTGCGATATTCCTCAGTTCTTCCATTGAAGTCTTGAGTCCTCCAGCACCGACGATGTGGGCACCACTGCTGTTGCTCTGGATGCTGGCTAGGTGCCTCCATGCGTACGGTTCCCCCATGGTAACCGTCTCATGTGTATTATCCACTGTAAGCCTCTCTGAGCATGTGTCTTCCCTTGGCAAGCCATCTGCCACCCCTGGAGTTGAAATTTTAGCAGCCACCTGCGGTTGGTGCTCCAGTGTCTCCATATGCGTTCCTACGTGGCCATATGAGTATTCTTAAGTCCTCCCTTCGGTAGGCATCTGGTAGCATGTCCCTCCCGGGATATGTTTCCCAGTGTACCCTTGTAATCCTGTGTCAAAGTAGGATCCCTAAAAAAAAAAAAAAAAAAAAAGGGAGGGGTCCAGACTTTCGCAGGGCACTGGAAGACAGCTTGAAGATGGCGTGATGGCACAGACCCCCAATCTCCGTCACTTCTGACGTAACTCGAAGTGACTACGAAAGGGAACGTCTCGGTTACGTATGTAACCCTTGTTCCGTGAGTAGGGAACGGAGACGTTACGTCTCCCTGCCACTTCTGCTGTATCGCTGGGTAGACGCCGAGTTCAGTCTTGGCTCCTCAGCGAAGACATACTGCCAATGCGTTCACTTCCTCCTTTTATACTCACGGAGTAGGGCGGAGTACGCTATGCAAATTTCCGCAGCCCCAAGGCATTGCATGCCATTGGCTCGTTTTTAAATACTCGAAGAGGATTGGCTTTCTATGCGAAACCCCCAATCTCCGTCACTTCTGACGTAACGTCTCCGTTCCCTACTCAGGGAACGAGGGTTACATACGTAACCGAGACGTTTTTCGTTGGACATATTTCTGTAGCCTAATGGTGGTTGATTTATTTTGTTATATCCTGCAATGTGAGGGACTATTTGTATACTTATTTATAATATTCGTAAAGGGAGTGCAATAATATTCTCAGATAATAGGAATGGTAGATTAATATGATTGGACATGAAAAGTAGCCTATATGAACATTGCATTTAAGCATTTCAAAAATCAAAACTGAGCACAGAATGATCCAAATATGATAACAAGCATTTAAAATACTTCAGGAAAAAAAAAACACAAAAGCCACAGCATTCAGTATTTTAGTGTTTATTTCTACAATGTTTCTCCAGAGCAATGTTGATTCATGCAAATATTTCTGGGTTTGCTTTTGTCCTTTCAACGAAAGATTTTCATTATGGTCTTGTATTCTTCATACATTTCGAAGGGTTAAAATGTCTTTCAGTGTAACATTGAGTTTGTTCATGGTTTATTGAGCAAATCAATGTCCTGCCCCATCACTGGTGGCCTGCTGTTGTTCTGCACATGAAGTATACACAAACATTTCTTTTATTATTTGCACATTTGTCATTTTCGACTCCACTGAAACTTGTGCTAATTTGAACGTATTACTACACGATATTAGTCACAATTCCAAAAAAGTAGCACAGATACCAACTTTTCTGTTATATCCATGAAAAATGCCCTTTCAAACATTGTCGTCAACACTTTTATTATTTTAACAACACAAGATCAAAACAGTTCCAGCACATCACCTTTTTGCTACCTTTTTTCAAACAAGAATACAAAATCAAACAAATCTAAAAAAAATGTATAATAATAATTTGCGCAAGACTTGCGTAGAACAGGGTACATTACATTTTATTGGCATTTTAGTCTAAATGCAAAGTATACCAGGTTTAGCAGCTAGTAACATTTTTAATATGTAACTAAAGGCTCAAATAAATTGACTTTATATAGAAATTCAATTGGACCTTCATTCCCTGACACAAAGCAGCAGATTATTTTAGACATCACTAACCCATTATCTATGAAACATAAAAATGACACCTTCATGTTTCCTGCACATATATTAAAAAAACTGGATGTTAAAGACAATATGAAGTGGGGTTTAAAACACATTTTTACAATATTTTTACTAATAACCACAATTAACATTTTTATGTAAAACAGGATGTTTAATGAGCAAAAAATATAGGGCGTCAACTGAATTACTTTGATTGTGAAAAGTATCTCTTACATACATACTGTGCCAGAATTGCCAGAATGAAGTCAGGTGTTTGGAGGGGAGGGTTTGAAGTAAATCAGCAAAATCCCCAGTGTTAAATTAACACTGAGAGTGTGAATTATATAAACTCTGAGCAGTGTTAAATTAAGTTAATGAGTGAATAATTGAGTGATGATTGAGCATTATTGAAGACACCTGATGTTAACAAGCAGAATCACTGAAGGAGAAAAAACTTAATTTTTAAGTCACCGTTATGGTGATCAGAGTTTGGTTTAGTTGGGCTCTTGACCCTTAAATCGTTAACTTTAGATTTTGTTTGGCTGCTGTATGTGACTTACAACAGCCAGATGAACAAATAAAAAAGGTGATCTGATGGTGTTGGTTGTGTTTGTAACATAATCATTATTTGACTTGAATCACTGAACTCCTCGAAAGCATAAATTCTGAGTACAATGAATGCCTTTTCAATTAAATCCAAATGATCAAATAAAAAAAAAATCCCAAATATATTTTATGTAGGCACACACAGACATCAATAATTAGCGTATGAATCTCAGCAATGGTGACAAACAGATCACCTCTGAACATAAGCTCATTATTTATTCATGCAGCAATGCATAATGGGAGCCATGAATGAGTTTTGATTGGTGGCACCCAGAATGCAATGCAACATGCTTTATAATTGTCACCATTGTTGAGATTCATTGGCTAATTATTGATGTCTGTATGTCTTTAAAAAAATGTATAAGAGAAATTTTTAATAAATGATTTTGAATACATTGTAGACGTTAAAAATATTATGCTGTACAAGGTCACTGCTGCTATAATTAATAAAGTAAACCTAACTCAGACATTAGGCTCTATATGAGTTCAGTGATTCAGGTCAAATGATTGTGAAATAATGATTATGTTAAAACACAACCATCACCATCAGATCACCTTTTCTATTAGTTCATCTGGCTGTAGACTCTGGTTGTTGCCTGCCCATGTACTGCAGTCAAACAAAATCTAAAGTTAATCAATTAAGGGTCAAGAGCCCAACTAAAGCAAACATTAATCACCATATTTCTGGTTTTCTCCTTCAGTGATTCTGCTTGTAACATCAGGTGTCTTCAATAATGCTCAATCATCACTCAATTATTCACTTAATTATCTCATTAACTTTAACACTGCTTCAGTGTTCATTTAACACTCAGAGTTTATATAATTCACACTTTTAAGTGTTAATTTAACACTGGGGATTTTGCTGTGTAAGAGTGAAAATATAAAACCTTTTTAGAGGCTGAAATCTTTCATTTATTTATTTGAATAATGTGCAAAGTCGGTAAGACCAGTCGTGCACAGTAAGACCAGAAATGTGTATTAAGATAGTAAATTTTGATTTCATGTTGACTTTTGAATATAACACAGTGAATGGTATACCTGAGAAATCCTTGCACACGTATGTCAACAAGACATCTGTGAAAGAGAACATCATCTGGAAAGCATAGCATTCTTTTTACGCATCGCATACATCTGATAAATATCTTGAAAAAAGCAAATTCATACATAAAAAATGTTGAAACGATCTAATGTCCGATAGGAACTTGTCCAAGACATTGAAAGGGGTCCAATACTGACATCTTTTAGAGGAAATCAAAAAGACGTCTCTAATGAAATACGTGTGCTATCCATGATGCTCAGAGAGAACGCAAAAAAGGAAATGTATGTAATGTGGTATTACGGTATGAACTGTATGTCAACACACAAAGGCTGAAAGGTTTTTCAAGGGTTTTGTACTTCTGGAAGCCATCATGTCTAAATCTCTCTTGTATTTAGCGGGACAGCCCTGTTTCTGAATGCAAGATTTGTACAACTATTTCATTCTAGGTGACGCAGGGCCAAGTACTGCATGCCTAAATAGAGAGGAATTACATGGATTGCATCTATACGTTTCTCTGAAGAGAGTTTTGCATTTACCATTCAAACCTTCGGGTTTCAGTTTCCTGCAATTAAGTGAGTTTTTTTTTTTTTTTTTGCTAGTTTCAGATTAATAGAGAGCAAACTGAGATTTGACAGTGTGGTTTCTCCAAAATATTATATTTAAACACTGTAATGCTACAGTATTAAATAAATAACAAAAAGGCCAAGACCTAAATGAATAATACAACACACGTATAAAGTAATCAATAAGTCATATCCACTGACCGACCACAGGGATACACAAGCACGAAACAATACCAACACAGCTCCAACTGTGCTTCTGAAACCACGTTAAGTCTCCACTTTAGCCGTTTTTTCCAACCAGTCTTTCCAATCATTTTCTCGCCAAAAAAGTCAACATATTGCTCCATATTTCCATAGAAGAGTTTTTTCCCCAATTCTTCCAAAGTTGTCAATGTCGTTTTGGTCTAATTATACGTGGAAAACATGGTTGATGCACAATCAGCAGGCTTAGTTGATTGTCTAACACGTTCCCTCAGAGATACTCTTCATCGGGAACAGTTTCACGCTGTCAACTCTCCTTGGGATGCTCTTGGAGCACTTGTACGCACTTTTCCTAATGATGCTTCGCAAGGACTTGAGTCCTTATTGTCATCTAGTGATCCCAAGTACTTGTGCAAGGTAGGTTAATTCAAGTGACCTCTCTACACGCATATTTCAATTGGCGTTGTGACCAGGATTCGACCACTGTTGCCATTGCTGTCACGGGAGACACGCTCATAGCCGCCATTGGAGGAAGCCGAGCTGTTGGTGGATGTAGACGAGAAGTGCGCCATCACCGGCTCCATCACGATCCCTTTAGCAACCCCACATACAGGCGACAAGCTCTGTTGCTTCAATCGGTCCACCAACTCGTCTTCTTCAGAGGAAGAGGAGCTAAGCTCAGCCTGACGGCCGTTCATCACCGCGCCGCCGTTGCAGTTCCCGCCCGAGGCGTGTGTCGTGTTCCCGTTCTCCGTGTCCAGCATCCAGCAGTTGCTGAAGTAGCTAAAGACTTCTTTGACGGAGCATCGGTGGTCCTGCTCGATGGACAGCAGACAGCGAAACATGCGGAGCGCATCGTCAGTGAAACGACGCCACTGCGAAGGCACTGCGCTGGACCGCCTCCGCCGCTGCTGCCAGCGCACGAACTCCTCGTAGAAGGCGTCGGACGGCAACGCTTTCTCCCATGGGAAGTTCCCGGTGAGCATGCAGAACAGAAGCACGCCAAAGGCCCACACGTCGGTGCTGTAGTCCACGCACAGGCCCTCCTGTCGACCGGGGTCGCACAGTTCTGGCGCCGTGTACGGGATGGTCCCGCTAACCCGCTTCACCGGAGAGCCGGCGCGCCTCGTCATGCCAAAGTCTGAGAGTTTCACCTTCCGGCAATCCTTGTCAAAGATGAGGACGTTCTCTGGCTTTATGTCACGATGCACCAGCTTCTTGCAGTGCAGGTAATCCAGAGCAATCGCCACCTGGTGCACACACCGCTTGGCAACGTTCTCCGGCAGTCCCACCTGCGCACAACGAGAGAGTACAGAATTAGAAGCCAAGTGGTTACATAATGGATATTATCATGATTCTCACAGACTGACAAATCTGAAGACTTTTTGTAATGCAGCAACAAGTTTGGAGGGAACACAAAGTCCTCATTTAGTTGCCAACAAAGGCACTGTTGCCAACTATGTTCAAAGAGAAGTAGCTGAAGACAGCTCAGAAACGTGCTAAATCTCGCTAGAGAGTGGCTACATATATCAATTATATAAGTATATAGTTCATATATCAGTGACTTTTTTTACACAAAAAAAAAATTGAACCATCACTGAACTTACTTAAACTGGATTATTTCTTCTAGAAACAGTTACATCATTTTTTTGTTATCATGACAAAGCTGCTTTGAAACAATCTGTATTGTAAAAAGCGCTACATAAATAATGTAGCTTGACTTGAATAAATGCTAATTTACATTTACATTTCTTTGTTTCTCTCCTACTCTCTGTGTTCACATACTTTATTTTAATACAGCCTAATCCCCTATAAATCTGTTCTCATTTACATATTCTCTGTTTATATTGTCAGGCGATGGAACGAGAATATGAAATAGTGACTGAAACAAAGCCCATTAAGATTATGTGTGTCACTTCCAAGCTGCTGCTCTATTTACATGATTTATATTTATATTAAAATGATCGGTTTTCTTTCTTATTATTTCTTTGACTGCGCACAGCCTCAACTGAATGTGCTGATCATCTTAGCTATTCTCTGAATGGAGGCTGGAGCAGGTGAAGAGATAGTTGTGCATGTAGTGGGAACGCATGACCCCATGCTCATGGGAAAGTACAAGTCTGGGAAACTAGATAGAGGTTTGCCACTTGGCGCCTTTTTTAAAAAAAAAAAAGTTGTTTTAAAAGTCGCTTAATTTAGCGTCAAAATTGCTAACACTGAACAAAGTAAAAAGGATATACAAAGATGCAAAATACCAATTCAAATTGAACAAAACCCTAACCATCCATGTAAATCACCCTGCGGCATTTGAGCTACACACATGAATGAAACTCAAATCATGCTTCACACCTAGGAGAGGATAATTAAAGGGTAATTCCACCGGTGGAGACATGAATATGTATTGAAAGTTGGTCATTTATGTAGTAGAATAGTATCATAAATTTCTAATTTGGGTCCTTCTTGGCCGATAAAAGGCAGAAAATGACTTTTTAGTGCTTTTGGATTGTAGACAACAATGCCCATAGTGCATTGCAAAGCTCAGCACCACAGGCCACTCCCACTACTCCGCCCATCATTGTAGACTAGAGTCAGAGCCCGTCTGACGGAGAGCCTTAGCACTTCCTATTAGCCCTGTTGTGTATAATCCTGGTTGCAGTTCCATTAGAATTCCACTGGAGGTGATCGCGGGCAAGAGCAGAATGAATGGGAGTCTATGGGGCTAAACGGCTAAATGTGTCTCTTTCACCTGCTTGTCGTTAAATCAAAATAGATTTTATTGTTGATTCCGCAAGTTCAATATTGATTACAGGCCAAAAGTCGAATGAACGAGTACTTGTGTCCATTTGATTTCTTACAGGTTAGGCTGTTGTTGGCCGGAACACGCTAGCATTCTGCTATTGTGTGACGTCATCACAGTTTTGAACGGATTCTTAGAACAGATAAGTGAACTTAAAAATGCAATTTTCAGCTGAGTGTATTATCTTAGCCCTCCCTTTTGAATGCAACTTTCAAATTACTTGACAAAAAATTACATCCTGAGAAAAGTGGATTTCTGGGGGTGAAACCCCATTGACTCCCATTCATTCTGCACTCGACCGCCAGCACCCCCGCATGGACAGAGACGTGATACTCCAGCCAGTCCAGAAACCGGAAGTAACCAGCCAGTGCCAATTCTCTTCAATTAGACATTCTCTGCTAGAGTTGAGCTCCACTCTACGCTACCGCCTGGAAATCATTTCCCACAATGAAATCAGATAATGCGCGCTAATAAAATATGACGCCATAAGAGCGTCAAGGCGGCGCCCACGCCATCACCCAATGGATAGGCATGATTCTATATGGGCGCTCTTGCTAACTCGCTCTAGATTCCGGGAGATTTTAACTAATTTGCGGGCATCAGGGAGCCGTTATCAATATGCGGGAGACTCCCGGAACGTCTGATAGCGAGGGGATTGGGTATTCAGTACCTTCGTCCATATTTTCACAAAGTTTCTGCCGGTGAAATCAGACGCACTGGCTCTGATCTGTGATAGGTCTGTTAGCGCATTAGGCCCAACCCCCTATGGGCGGGTTTGAAAGGGTGGGATCTAGTGCTTGTAATCTTTACAGAAATCCCCCCTCTTACACTTCCTCCTAGAATGACGTAAAATGATGATTTTTGCATCATTGTAGGAGGAAGTGAAAAAGGTAAATAGCAGATTTCTCTCGTCTCGGGGGAAAATGAGAGAGTGTTGCACGACCATTCAATAGTATGACTGGATTTCTAACAATGGAAATCTTAATGCTTAAGGGAGGGGGAAAATCCCATAGATTTGCATTAAAGGAGGCACCTGAGTCATATCTAAAGGCAAGACTATCATTTAGATACTTCAGAATGAGCTCTTTTGGCTTAATGCAAGTAAGCAACCACCCAGAACACCCAAGCAATGCATTAACAACCAGTCTAAAAACTGCACCAGTTACCCAGGCACCCTGTCAATCACCCAAAACAACCAATAACACCGATTTACATTGCTTTATATGACTCAAATTTTCTTCAAATGTTTATGATAATGGTACAACATAGTGTGATAATGGTACAACAAAGTTTTCAATTCAACATACTGTTCAATAAGAAATGAAAAATCATTTCAATGCTTTAATTTAGGACTTTTTAAGTATGAATATGTCCATTAGAAGAGATTCAAGCGAGGTAAAGAAGTTCTCGTTGTCTCACCTGCGGAGGTATGATGTCAAAGAGATCGCCTGCCAGCGCATACTCTTGAGCGAAGATGTAGTATTCATCAGTCTCGAAGGCAATGCCAAACATGTTGATGATGAAAGGACAGGGTGACAGGTAAAGAGAGATGCTGTACTCGCGAAGGAAACTCTTCAGCTTCGTGGTTTTCTTTCGCAAGAATTTCAGGGCCATTTTCGTGCCTGGAGGGAAGGAATAGAGTTAGAGGTTAACATTGCTTAGCTTTTAAAGCATTGCTGATTATTCCGCCGCTGACACGAAGCTAAAGATCTGAATGTGCTCTTTTTAAATGTCACGCAGAGACAATGTCAAGTCATGTATTAATATGGAAATAACTTTCCAGGGTAATAGCTTTCTTTGACTATAAATTCTAAAGAAAGTTTGAAAGGATTTGAAAGCAAGAACCACTAACATTAATCTATTTTCTGTTGGTAGATTCTGCTCTAGCTTTTTTTTTTTTGCTCATTGAAGCCATGAAAGTAAGAATGCAAACAGATCTAGCTACACACGTTTGACTAATTGCATTGTTCAACTGCATTAAACACACTGTATCATGTAAGGGAACCAGTAGACCTGACACGTTTGGAGGGTTTGCTTTGGAACCTGGTGTGTTTTCTCCCTTAGTTCGGTTTGTCTAGTCATATATGAACACAACAATCACCCTTGGATCTGCAGCAAAATAATCAGTCCAAGATTGCCTGAAAGAGGCGGTCTGGGCCGCTTGAAAACGAACTCTGGAGTGGTTCACTTGTGGTGAGAAAGCAATCCAACCCAATGGACCAACGAACTAGGCGAATTGGCGACCTGTCTGACCAAGACCCTCACAATCGTCCAACCCCCCCAGCCCTAGCCCCAACCCCAACCAGTTATTTACATTACATGAAAGGCATAAGCGTTTGTTTTGCAAATGCCTCTCAAAATGAATCCTCCACCCCCAACTTTGCTAAAAATGGCGCAGTGGATAAGACACATGCCTTTGGTGTGAGAGACCCGGGTTCGAATCCACTGTGAGACACCAATGTGTCCCTGAGCAAGACCTTAACCCCTAGTTGCTCCAGAGGCGTGCGACTTCGGACATATATAGCAATTGTAAGTCGCTTTGGATAAAAGCGTCAGCTAAATGAACAAATGTAAATGTAAATGAATCATGGGTTAATCTGGAACAAAGACGAAGTCAAATGCCAAATTGAAACTTGATCAGACAAACATATTTCAGAACAACTTTCTAAGACAGGAAAATATCCAAGTTTGCAAGGTGTTTAGCAAGCGTCTCTAAGAGATGGGGTTAAATCTGATTTAATCCTGACATTTGACTGCTATGAGCAGAATCCCGGAGGCGGGAATATAAATTGCGCTTTAACCAATAAGAGGACAGTTTACTCACACGTGACTTGAATTTTGGTCCATTTGGAAATGCTGCCAACAATTGTAATCCCCATTTAGGACTAAAGCAAGCGATCTACAGGTCTGAAAACACCCTTAGATATCTACATGCAGAACTGTGTCTCCCACTTGGTTTTCTGTAATGAATAATAATTACTTTTAGATTTTGTAGGTCTGATTACAAAATCTACACATTTCCACCAATTTCCCCAGTGTTCACAGACACTTGTGCCATACTTTGAATGAGTATTTCAATTTTTGAGGCATATTCACTCACTAAATGGAACAAACTGTCATTTTCAGTCACATAGTCTCGCCAATGTCTAGAACGAAAAAGACAGATTTTGCTTTGCATAACGCTGCAGATGGTTAGCAGCTGCTAAACACATAAAAGGAAGGTCAAATGCCAAGAGGAACCCCCGCCCCCAACTTTGCTATTACATAACACAACAGATAGCAGAAGCTGCCTGTGTGTACAAGATAAAGGCCTTAACAAAGGACCTTCATTATAAGCACAGCCGACAGTTGCACCTGCTCAGGCAGATGATAGGGGCTTTTGCACCCAAGGAACCTGTTCATAGTTCCATAAACTTTCTTTTTGGCTTGTTTGCAGCGCAGGGACTGGGAATGAATTTAGTTCTAGCAACACCGTTTGGAGGAACTAAATTAGCTCCTACTTCAGAGTAGGGTCTAAACCAACACAATAGAAACTACCAATGAGGTAAGTGTACGCTGACTGGAACCATTTTGAAAAACCATGCACAATTTAAACGGTTAGTTCATCCAAAAATGAAAATTAAGTCATTAATTACTCACCCCCATGCTGTACAAACCCCGTAAGACCTTCGTTCGTCTTCGGAACACAAATAAAGATATTTTTGATTAAATTTGAGAGGTGGACCACTACTACATAGGCTGCCTAAGGGATCGAAACTTGACGGTCTAGATCTAGAAAGTCAATGAAGAAAATGTTTGAATATTCCATGTGACTACAGTGGTTCCACTATAAGCTTATCAAGCGACGAAAATATTTTTTGTGCGAAAAAAAAAAAAACGACTTTATTCGACTATTCCTTTTCTTCCTTCTGGGCCTGAGACGAGAGTTCAAGAGATTTCCATGACGCATGCGCGAGAATTGCGTTATTTTTCTACTACTTATTGTGCAATTTTCGTTATTCACAATCAAGTTCGTAATATTGCAATCAAGTTATTGAATATCGTAATCAAGTTATTTTTGATTAAATTTGCTATCACTGCTATAGGCTCCTAAAAGATTGAAACTCGAAGGCCCAGAAAGTCATTGAAGAAATATTCCATGTGACTACAGTGGCTCAACTAAGTTTATCAAGCGACGAGAATACTTTTTGTGCGGAAATAAAACAAAAATAACGACTTTATTCGACTATTCCTTTTCTTCCTTCTGGGCCTGAGACGAGAGTTCAAGAGATTTCCACGACGCATGCGCGAGAATTGCGTTATTTGTGCAATTCTCGCGCATGCGTCGTGGAAATCTCTTGAACTCTCGTCTCAGGCCCATAGCAATAGTGATAGCAAATTTAATCAAAAATATCTTAATTTGTGTTCCGAAGATGAACGAAGGTCTTACGGGGTTGGTACAGCATGGGGGTGAGTAATTAATGACTTAATTTTCATCCCTTAAAAGTGTAAAGTGTTTTATATTGTTACAAGACATAAACAGAAGGCTAATGTTAACGGCATTTACCTGTTACCTTTGTCTGCGGTGTTGTGTTGTTTAGCGCTGCAAGTTGTCGTAGGAGATTTCGTCTTTTAGCCCTCTCCATCGCATAACTTAAACGTCTACATTCCACCACGAATCCCAAAACAAAACACAGCTCCGATCACGCCGTCCTCCATTCTCCAGTTGTTGAGTTTGTTGACTTAAATGACGTCACTGTCGGCTGGCTTACGTTACTTCAGAGTTCTTACTGGCGGAGCGAATACAACCAGGAAAATGGCCCTAAGGGAAATTTAGTTCTCTGGTGGCTAGATCCATTAACTGCGAACGCTCCTAATGTGGGACTGCAGGTGGAACCTAATTGGGAATTGACGCATTACAATTTGTAGTTGATCACAGAAAACACAAACGCAGTACATATTTCTGATGTACTGAGATACTACACACTCTAAAAAATGCTGGGTTGTTTTAACCCAATTTTGGGTCAAATACGGACAAACCCAAATGTTGGGTTAAAAATTTAATTAAAAAATTGAACCCACTGGTTGGGTTTTCCCATATTTGACCCAAAACTGAGGTGAAACAACCCAGCATTTTTAGAGTCCAGTGTAAGATTTGTCAAGACATGTAATGGTTTGATTAACTCTTTGTTGACATATTTCCTATATATACACACCTAACGGCTTGTCCTTTTTTTAAATAGCAAAAAGACTTTTTAAATAATCAGAGCCTGGTAATCCATGATGTTATCCATGCTAGGTGATATTCTGAATGTCTGAACTTTCTACTTGGAAAAGTGTAATTGATCACCACTTGAAGTCAGACTTTCAACTTGGGAAATTGTGCAGAAATCCATAATTAAGTTCTCACAGGTATATGACATCAGTTAATGATAAACATTCACTTTTAAGCCATTAAAATGCATCAGTTCCTCCATTACAAGATAAATAGGCCGTAGGTGTGTAAAACACAGTATGAAATGATCCTCTCTGCTGATTATCGTACACTTGCAGAACAAATGTTAGTATTGCACAGCATTGTTTATCCTCTGCAATTTAGTTGCTTGGAGACGTCCGTTGTTCACAAACTGAAACGATAGCACTCTACAACCTTCGGGAAATAGAACATTTTAGTGGTCAGAAGTCAGGGATGTTATGTACAACCTGTAGGAGTATTGGATGGAGCGCAGTATTAAAGAGGTACAGTAAAACACAACCCTGAGCAGTAGATCATTTCACCAATATTCGAATCCATTTCAATAGAAGAGACAAACGATATATACTGTCAGGTATTAGAGCAACTATCCTGAGATGTACATTTTCTGACAGCTCACGAGACGAGTTCTGCTGAGGCCAGCGGGATAGTGGATTACTGGAACTGCCCCCATAATGCATTGCAGCATCAGTCCTCTAAGTATGGCCCATCCTGCATGTAAATAATGAATAAGGTGAGACTGATGGGGATTTTGGATGCTGACAGATGGCGTGTTTTGCATCTCTTTGAAATCTGGAGAATGCACAAGCCAAACGGGGGCACCTTATAGGCTGGAGACCATCAATACGCTTCGAAAAATGAAAAGTAAACATGACGTCTGGATCAGAACATGTCAACCTGAAACTGTAGCTGGCAGGAGGTGCTTGTTTTTTTAAGCTATGCCTTCATGATGGTCACTATCATACCGTATGTTTTGGTAGTTCGTTGCCAGATTTGGTAGCTGGTGTTCCAACAACAAGAATTCCTTGGCCATGAAGCACCTCCAGACAAAAAACATGTTGGCCGACTAGCCTCACCATCTCATTTCACAAAGAACAGCATGGGACATACTGTAATCGCATTTAGTTTACTTAAGTTTTTTTTTTTTTTAGTTTAGTTACATGGAGAACGGCATTTGTATTTGTCTGGTGAAACAAGTCAAACAAACTAAACTTCCATGTCAGATTGACAGATTGTCCTCGCGTGAAAGCGTACGTGGTCTAGAGAATCTTGAATAATATAATAGATGACTGATAAATAATGCATTTCATAGGATGGAGATAAATGTGTGAATGTGTGTTTGTATGTGTAGGTGGATTTCCTTTTTGTGTACAAACATTCTCTGTCAGTTTGAATGGGAAAAATTCACATAGGGAAGAAAATCCACAAATGAGATCCTGTTCATATTTTAAGACATCAATTACTATTAAACGGAGAGCAAAGTCAGCAGAAGACCCAGTAGCATTCGAGTATGTACTGCTTTTATGGTGCTTGGCAGACCCTGGTCATTATGAACTCGCATATACTTCCATTACTTATAGTTTCTAAACTGTAAAAAAAAAAAAAGTCCTGTAAATGAATGGTAAAAAAAAAAAAAAAAAAAAACTGATCACGATAATGGTGACTCCAAATTGTATTATTTTCAATAAAACAACATCTAAACCTCTGTTCATTCTCAACAAGAACTACTTTACGTGTATGAAATAAATTGGTTTCACACTGAAAGGGCCTTAAGGCCGTGTGTCCACCAAAGCATTTTTCCACGCGCCCACCGTACGTTTTCAATTGTTTTCAATGGGAGCGCCGCGTTTTTTTAAACGCCATGAGCGTACCGAAGCGCTGAGCGTTTTTTTCAAGCTGAAGCGCCGAACGCTCAGCATTTATACTGGTCGCTGTGAGTTGAAAAATGTTCAACTTTGGATAAAACACAGCGCTCATCACTGTCACTTTTTACCCAGCCGTCCAATCACAGTGGAGGAGGGGCGGGACTAAACCACACTGACCAACAGTCACAACATTCAACTGCTGCGGATATTCTGTATCATAGAAACGAAACGTCTCAACGGAAAAAACGCAGCGCTACCAAAACGCTCTCAAGCGGCCAAAGCACGGCGTCTTCAGCAGAGCGTCTAGCGTTTTCAGCTGGATAAAAACGCTTTGGTGGACACACGGCCTAAGGCTGTGGCTGGAAGTCAGTTCTTGTGTTTCTGCTCATCTCTACTCTTTTTTCTGGTCTTGTTTCTCTGTTCTTCAGTGGTTCTGCTTGTCAGGTGTTCATCAGTGTCTGAATTAACTCAAATATTTTTATTCACTCTTTCAAGTGGACTATATTAGTGAACTAATGTAAGGGAATAGTGAATGAGGTTATAGGGATACAGCCTCTAAAAGTCGACTTTGAGCACTGTTAATTCACAGTATATCCCTGTAGGATACTTTCTCGAAAATGCCAAATATTACCCATAATCCATTGTTTTCTATTGTGTATATTACTGTTTTAATGGGAAATGCTATGATACTGTCAGAATTTGGCCGTTTTTTTACAGCAAGGTTATACAGTGTAGATACGTTTTTTTTTAGAAAGATGTTTCATCTCAACAATTGGCATGTTGTTGAAAAGCCATTGATAAACATTCGGTACTCCTATACCCTCATAAAATCATCAAGCCCCGTCTATAGCATCCCTGATGTCCATTCCCTTCAACCTACCTCTGATCTTGTGTATGACCAGGTCCACCTTGCCGTAGGTGCCTTTCCCAAGCTCCCTGATGACCTCATAGTATTTATTAAAGTCCAGCTTCTCCAGGTTCTCGGCAGTGATGAGCTGCAGCTCTTCCAGGATGTCAATAGAGGAACGGGACATGTGAGGTGAGGAGCTCATTATTCCAGAGACAGAGAGAGGCCGGTTACCACGACAACGGCGATGATTTAAAAATCTAAAGGCAGGAGAAGGAAAAAAGAGGAGATTGTTGATATACATGATACAATACCCTAAAATACCAATTTCCACACCTAGGGCAGCTGAACCTGATTGCATTGGACACACACTTTATCAGTAACATCACAGATACAGAGATTGCATTGGTTAGCAACGCAAACAAGTCTTTATATAACCTCATGCATCCTACAGTTCACTGATCTTCTTTCGGTTCTGTGGAGGCCCTTTCATGTGCACGACATCACAGACTGTATCTCAAATGAGAACGCATGAGAG